>NC_033634.1:1692161-1810355 GCF_001540865.1 Ananas comosus | reverse complement strand
TATAGAACTAGGCTACTATGCTATTAATAGCACCAAGTCATTGGTGCTACCAAGTTTTTGGCCATTGGATTAAGAGATGTGTGGTTAGGATGATGTGGGCCCCCTAGGGTTGAGTGGGTGATTGGTTGAATAATATGATCTAACAGGTGAAAATGATCAAAAGGTAGATCTAACGGCGGAAAACTTGGTAGCATAGTAGCCGGACTCTATAGATATATATATATATATATTATATTGAAGTGATCTAGTTAAAAAATTATAAGGACAAATATTCAACTCTCTTTCTCTCTCTATATATACACCTCATTTCCAGAACCTATAAAGGGACAATAATATATAATACAGAAAAAAAGTGAGGTTGCCATATTTCTGAAAGCACAAAAACTACGGTACTCTGTTTTAATTTTTTCTGACGATTGATGCTCAGAACCAACGATTCACTCCGTTAAATTTGATCAATACTATTTAAAATATCTAAAAGAGCCAAATTTTATAATATCTCTATATTATTTATCTTGAGATCAATAGGTATCAAATTTTAATTATTTTAATAGTCAACGTGAGGTAATTGCAAATTACGATTATTTCTTGTTGGTGAAAAATATTTTAAGGTAAACTAACTAAGAGTCATTGTATAAAAAATAATAAAAAGTTTAAATTATCATAATAATTAAAATGCTTAGATATTAATAAAGTTTGTTTATAATTACGACAGATTTGATTAAATTTAGCTATTATTATCTAAATTAAATTAAAATTTAATAAATTTTATCTGTTCATTGTATAAAAATGATTTTATTAATAATATTTTTCTGATAAAAAGAGTTCAACATTACTGACTAAATATATATAATAAATTTAATCAGACTCAATGCATTTAATTTTTTTAATAAAAATCTCTATTAGATTAAAGTGTGATCCCCAATACCAAAAAGTGCTTTTGCATGCATGGGTTCATCACTTTTTGCCCCCTACTTTAGTTGCCACTCTTAAATATTTATTGGATAAAGCAGTTACTAATTACAAGGAGTTAGAATATCTAAAAATATAGGTGACAAGGTATGGGCATAGAAAATTAAAAATTATAAATCATAAAAAAAATTTAAAAAGTAAAAAAAAAAAAAAGGTTAAAAAAAGAAGAAGAGCTCAATTAAGTAAGTTCACCTCCACGCCCTGGAGAGCATAAAAAGCTGAGACCATTACAGGGTGCAATAAAGAACAAAAGAGGCACATTGTATACTTCAACTCACATACCACACTTTACTTTGGAAAAAACAATGTATTATTACATGCACCAGATGTGTACGTACATCTCCTGCACCGTACCTTATATTTATAATTATTCTGATATTTATTAGTCTTTTTAATGTCGTAGTTAAATTATCTTTTCAAATCGTTTCAGTAAGACTGTATTACAATCGTTCTAAATCTGAGTCATTCTGTAAGATCGTGTATTCGATGCAGCAAATCAAAACTGCGAGCTTGAGATCTCTATGATATGGCGTATATATAATATATACACATGCACCAGATGCAGACAATTACTCATCGGAAAAAAAAAAAAAAAAACGTAAAAAGAAGAAAAAAGAGAGAAATATTGGAGCATGCGAGCGTGCGTACATGTGTACGTGCGGGGGATTTCGAGGTTGTGGGGAATGATGACGGTGACGACGATCCCTTGGCTCTGGCCGAGTTTTAAAGAATGCGAAAAAGTGGCAAAAAAGAAAAAGTTGAGGGAGTTAATTGAGAAAAAAAAAAGGAAAAAAGTTAGAAAGCCAAGGGAAAGTAGTGATGGCGACATTGAACTAATTTTTTGATTTTTAATCCACCCCCTCGTGATTCAATTTATCTCTTTTTTTAAGAGGCATAACTAATTCTTCGGGTCGGTTGGTATCAGTACTGGTCCTAACCCGCTAAGTTTAAGGAATTATTAATTGGTTTAATTAATATCTCATATTTTGTTTTGTATGATATTATTTTATTTTTTTTTCAAACATATAGACATGTTAAAGAGTTCGTCTAGTACTTACACAATTCTAATGTTAGATAAATAGTTTAATAATTTTAACTCATTAATAATATTTTATCACGCGTTTGAGAAACACTTATACAACACGGCAAGAGTTTGACTCGAATTTAAATTAAACTCTATTTTTGTATCTTGATATTTTTTCTGTTACGGCGCGAAATTGCTTTCAATAAATGCTCGCTACAAAAACTTATCTTTCAACTTTGTGGATGCCCAATCCCTTTCAACGTTTAAAACACCTTTTTGAGTCCAAATTCAACTTTGAAATATTATTATTATTTTATTAATTCTCTTAAACATTTACTGTGGTTTTATCCAATCAATGGACAAATTAAGTTGTGAACTAAAATAATAATGAATGTGAATAAATTCAACTACATGTAGTTACGTATTTAGGTGTATGTGCATGCATGTACACCAAATCAAAGAATTAGTGGAGTAATTAATTAAGATATCGTCCTTTATTATAATTAGTTTTACAGTTCAACTATTAATATGCAGATACGAAGTTAATTACAAATATATGGTATTAGTTCTTCTTCTTTGTTTTTTTTTGTTTAAATGCATGCATTTGACCATGGATTAGATATATTAGCACGTTTATATTGTTCAAATTAATTGTTTTCCCTAACTGTTGCAAAAACCCTTATATTAATTTTATTTAATTATTATTAAATAATTAGATGGTTTTGATCCATGTGGGGCACTTGTCATGCATCTTTTTGCAATAAATAACTCCAAATGCATGACTAAATAAATCCACACCACTTCTTTTTTTTTTTAATTCAAAAAGATTAAAAAAAATTAAAAAAATTTCATGATCTACACTAATTAGTTGGGTCGATTTTAGATCCAAACGAGATAAATTGGGATCAGATATGGCACAAGCAAGTTGTTGGGTTGTGTGGCTAGTTTGGCTCCATTAATATTATTTTTTTAAAAAAAATATTTGAGAACATTTTAACAAATTTTTATAATTTTTTTAATCGCCTGATTTAGATATTATTTAATTTTTTTTTTATGCACACACTTTGCACTGAAAATAAAATTTGAATACCAGACAAACTGCATGAAAATAGGTTAAAAATATTACTGAATCTAATTAACTTCAACTTCAAAATAATAAAACGCACGACAATTTAGTTCTCAAATTTTAATTTATTATAATTTCTTACTCGAATTTTATAAATTCAACAATAAACACGGACAAATTATTGAAATACAAATAATATAATATCTTAATTATTATTCTATTATTAATCACAATGCTTTTACGTCGCTTCTTATCAAAAATTTATTAACAGTTTAAAAAATTCGTATTATAAATTAAAGGAAATTAAAATTGAAGAACTGAAGCGTCACGCTTCTTGTAATTTTAGGGTTAAAAGTATAATTACCTTAACTCTATTAAAATAAACTTATAAATTTTTTAAAAGAAAAGAAGGAAAAATTTTTTGTGGAGGGTGAGGGTAGGGGTAACTAATGCCATGTGTAGCCTTATTAGAAAAAAAAATCCCAATCTAGCCTCCTTTTAAAAAAAATTCCTAACCTAGCTTTCTTTTGATAATTAGAAAATAAAAGATAACTTTAATAGTATTTATATGCTAATTAGGAGAGAGAAATTTTTTTCTCTCTCTCCTCCCACCCTACTAATATTTAAAAATAATTAATTTTTGTTATAATAATATTAATTAAAAATTAATATTTAATAATAATAAATATTATTGTTACTAAATGTTTTTTCTCAGAAAGATAGTATGGTGCTACCCTCTTCATTTATTTTTTTTAGAAATAAACTTAGCTGGGAATATGAATCAAAGAAAATGTGAATCAACTATGATTCAAACTCAAAACTTCAAGTACCAACCACTAAGCCCTTTACCACATATACTAAATACTAGTAATAATAATAATAATAATAATAATAATAATAAAATTATCATTCAGTAATAATAATATCATTGTTATTAAATATTAATTTTTAATTATTGTTATTATTATAAGAATTAATTGAGAGGAAAGAGAGGGAAAAATTTTCTCTCTACTAATTAACATATAAATGCTCTTAAGTCTTTTTTATTTTCTAATCCATCAAAAGAAAGGCTAGGTTGGGAATTTTTTTTAAGAAGAAGGCTAGATTGGAAATTTTTTTTCTCAATAAGGCTAGATGTGGCATTAGTTCGGGTAGGGGTGGGGGTGGGGGGAAGTCAAAGAAAGGGGGCTAAATATGAGGGGCCTTTCTATGACACTGTTATGAGCCACAGGTGTTTTAATTTTACATGGAGACCACAAAAATAAATAAAAAGGTAACAGGGCCATATATATATATATATATATATATATTACTATAAATAATTGGGAGAATGGGTTGGGAAGTGATTGGAAGTGAGAAAAAAAGGCAAAATCCGTGCGGTGGTGCCCTTTTTCCACGCAGTAGTTGCGTGTGAAAAGCACATTTTTGGAGAAGAGAGAGAGAGAGAGAAAGAGAGAGAGAAATAGTCTTTTTTTTAGAGAGAGGAATTAGAGAGAGAAAGAAACAGGAGTTAGAGAGAGAGAGAGAGAGAGAGAGAGAGCATAAGGAAAGGTGTAGTCAAAATTGGGTCAGCTATAGGTTGATAAGATTGAGAGAAGGGAATGGATGGAGAGAGAGAGAGAGAGAGAAATTAAAAAAAAAAAGTGGAGATGAGAGAGAGAGAGAGATATATATATATATATATATTTATATAGGAAAATAATTGCTGAAAAGTTAGTGAGAGAAACTAACTACTAAAGTAATGCATATCCCCCACAACTACAGTTGCAGCAAAATTAAAAAAAAGAGTGAACTCATCTATCAGATAGTAAGTAAAAACTTTTTATGCTGCAAAAGTGATTTTTAGTTTGTGTTTACTTTTAGTAGGAGGATCTGATTCATTGAATCTGATCAAATTTACTAGATAAATAATAAGCCAATGTAGTAGTATGAGCATTTTAAAATATAAATATCTTTTATTTCAAAAGTTATTTTTATCTGATGGAAGTTTAGTTTCTCGAAAAATATTTTAAATAATAGTATTTGGTCTCTAGAAGTAATAGTTTTTGTAAATTTTTTTCAAATTTGATAAAAAAAGTAGTTTTTTATTTTTTTTTATCTGAAAAATAAAAGCTGTGGAAAGTAGTATTTTTCATAAACTTTTTCTTGAAACTAAATATCCACTACTAATCTTTTATTAGAGCTCTTTAATAAAGCTAAACATAATAAACAGGATCAAGTAAAGAATAAATATGGTAAACCATGCTTAATTTTTTAAAAACTTTTTTAAATTTAAAAGAAATATGAAGAGAGAGAGAGAGAGAGGAGGATGGTGGTAGAGAGAGAAAACTCTTTGTCCTTGAGAAAACCAACCGCCATGTTTCCCCAAATCCTCCTCTCTCTCTCTCTCTCTCTCTCTCTCTCTCTCCCCACCCTTTTTTCTTCTCCAAAGACCCAAACATATTTCTTCTCTCTGCAACTCTCTCTCTTTCTCTCTCTCTCTCTCTAAAACTCCACAAATCCCACTTTGTTTTCCACTGTTCTTAATTTTTTTTTTTTTTTTATAGAAAAGAGAAAAAGAGATAGAGATAAGCGAGGAAGATTCTATTCGCCCCCCATCTTTCATTTCTTTCTCTGTCTCTCTCTCTCTCTCTGTTTACTAATTCTTCTCCTTCCATCTTATTCTTCTAATCTCCTCCGTACCATCTCCCAAGAGAAAACAAAACACTTTCGCCATCTCCTACTCCCTCCCCTCATCCCTCCCTCGCCTCTTCTATCCTTCTTGTTTTCTGGTCCTATTTTAACTTATTTACGGCTGGTTCATTTCTCCCCTGTTTTCCTCCAAATTTCGTTGCGAATTTTGTCCGAATCGATCGAAGAGAGCACTCGGGTTTTGCTCTGTAGGGAAGGAGGAGGATTGTTGATGAGGAGTTGAGATCATGCGGGGGAGGATCTGAGAAAGGAGGGATTTTGATGCGGTGGAGATGCGAAAGGTGAGGTTTTGATGCAAATCCGATGCGCGTGAGGTGTGAAAGATCCGATTTTTATTGTTAGGAGTTGGGGATTTGGAGGGAGGGAGAGAGAGAGAGGGGTAGAGGTAGAGGTAGAGGTAGAGGTAGAGGTAGAGGTAGAGGTAGGTTAGGTGGAGAGGATGAGGGCGGAGCTGAGCACGATCCAGCAGACGCTGACGCCGGAGGCGGCGGCGGTGCTGAGCCGGGCGATGGAGGAGGCGGCGCGGCGCCACCACGGCCAGACGACGCCGCTGCACGTGGCGGCGACGCTCCTCGCGGCGCCCTCCGGCCTCCTCCGCCGCGCCTGCGCCCGCTCCCACCCGGCCTCCGCCCACCCCCTCCAGTGCCGGGCCATCGAGCTCTGCTTCTCCGTCGCCCTCGATCGCCTCCCCTCCAATCCCAACCCCGGCCCCAATCAGAACCCCGGCGGCGGGGGCGCGGCGCCGCCCATATCGAACGCGCTCATGGCGGCGCTGAAGCGGGCGCAGGCGCACCAGCGGCGCGGGTGCCCCGAGAGCCAGCAACAGCCGCTCCTCGCCGTGAAGGTGGAGCTGGAGCAGCTCCTCCTCTCCATCCTCGACGACCCCTCCGTGAGCCGCGTCATGCGCGAGGCCTCCTTCTCCTCCACCGCCGTCAAATCCGCCGTCGAGCTCTCCCTCTCCGCCTTGGCGGGAGACCCGCAGAGGAGGGAGGAGGAGGCGCGCAAGGTGTTCGACGTAATGCTCCGGTCGAAGAAACGCAACCCGGTCCTCGTCGGCGACACCGACCTCGACGCCCTCGTCAAGGAGGTGTTCCGCAGGATCGACTCCGGGGACGCCCCCGCGCCGCTCCGCGGCGCCCAAGTCGTCTCCTTTAAGTCCGAGCTCGCCGCCCTGCCCGACAAATCCCAGATCCCGACGCGCATCCGCGACCTGGGCGGCGCGCTCATCGGCGAGCGCAGCGTCGTGCTCGACCTCGGCGACCTCGCGTGGCTCGTGGAGAGCCCCGCCAGATCGCCGCCGATCGTGTCCGAGACGGGGCGCGCCGCCGTCGCCGAGATGGCGGCGCTCCTCAAGCTCTTCGCCGGAGCCTCCGACGCCGGCGGCGTCGAAGGGGGTCGGCTGTGGCTCTTGGGGACGGCGACGTGCGCCACGTACCTCCGGTGCCAGGTGTACCATCCCACGGTCGAGCACGATTGGGATCTCCAAGCCGTTCCCATCGCCCCCAGATCCCCCCTCCCCACCATGTTCCCAAGGTGCGTGCGTGCGTGCGTGCGTGCGTGCGTGCGTGCGTGCGTGCGTCCTTTAATTTTATTTTTTTTCTTCTTTTTTCCCCTTCTTTTTTCCCCTTTGCTTTTGGTGTTGATCTCAACAGTTTCCTTATTCGGTATCTCCCTAGTTCGTCGTTCGATCTATTTATGGAAACTTATTCTCGAATCGCTCTGTATCAGGGCTGCGAATACTCTCATATGTTGTTGGTGTACGTTGTTCACCTTATGAATCAAAATTGTATCAGGATTGGGGGGAACGGAATCCTCAGCAGCTCGGTGGGGTCCCTCGCGCCGCCCAAGGCCTTCGCCCCGATGACCCAGCTCGGTGCCGCCCTCGTGCCGCCGCCTAGGCGGGCCCCGGAGGCCCCCGCTGACCCGCCCGCGCAAGCCGCCATGTGCCACCTCTGCCTGCGTAGCTACGAGCTCGAGCTCAAGAAGCTCGTCGCCGAGGAGTTCAGCAGGTCGGCCTCTTCCAAGCCACCGCCGCCGCCACCACCGCCACCGATGCCTCACTGGCTCCAGCTCGGAACTGCCGCGAAAGCACCCGATTCCCAGCAAATTCCGGTATTGCCTCTTCTTCTTATGGATATGGATATGGATATGGATATGGATATGCACTCCTTGTTACTAAATAAGATAGGTAGTGGTGGTTGATGTGGGATTTTTGTGTAGTCTAAAGAGCAGGAGGACCTTTCGTGGAAGAAGAGCACCGAGGAGCTGCAGAAGAAGTGGCGTGAGACGTGCTCGCGGCTTCATCCGGGCTTCTCCGAGAAGCCGTTGGCCCCCGCGCTCGCCATCCCTTCGGCCGCCTTCGGTTCTCGCCCGCTGATTAATCCCAAGTTAGCTCTTCACAGAAGCCCCGCCCCTAGCTTATTGGTCGAGCAGCAGCGGCAGCAGCAGCTGCAGCAGCAGGCCGCGAGCCCTCCTGGAAGTCCCGTGAAGACCGATCTCATCCTCGGTCAGTCGAGGCTTTCGTCTGATTCTTCTATCGAGAAGCCGCACAAGGACCGCGCAAACGGGCTTTCCAACGAACAGAAAGCGAAGGTCGCCGGAATCTCTGACATCGACTCCTTCAAGCGGCTCCTCAAGGGGCTCGCCGAGAAGGTCGCGTGGCAGCACGACGCAGCCACCGCCATCGCAGCTGCCGTGATACAGTGCAAGTCCGGGAACGGGCGACGGCGGGGCACGGGGCCTCCGAGGGTCGACGCGTGGCTCCTCTTCGCCGGGCCCGATAGGGTCGGGAAGAGGAAGATGGCGGCCGCACTCTCTGAGCTGGTGTTCAGCACCGGCCCGGTGGTCATACACTTTGGCAGCGATCGCGGTGAGTCCAACTGGGGGAAGACCGCTCTCGATCGGGCTATCGAGGCCGTCCGTCGGAACCCTTTCTCGGTGATCGTGCTCGAGGATTTTGACCATGCAGACATGATCGCCCGCGGGACCATCAAACGCGCGATAGAGAGCGGGCGCCTGTCGGACTCCCGCGGACGGGAGGTTGGCCTCGGGAGCGTTATCTTCATCCTTACGACAGATTGGCTCCAAGATGAGATGAAAACGGCCGATGAATCCTCCGTCCGGTGTGATCAGAAGATTCTCGACCTAGCGAATTCCGAATGGCAGCTGGAAATTTCGATTGCGGACAAGCCGACCAAGCGCCGAACGGATTGGCCACGTAACGACGATCGGCCGACAAAGCTACACAAGGAATTGGATGGCAGTGCGGGCCTCTCACTTGACCTAAATTTGGCGGTCGGAGGGGGTGAAGACGAAGCCGGGGAGGGCTCGCGAAATTCGAGCGATCTCACGGTGGAGCACGAGCACGAGAAGGGCCGGCTCGCGATCAGGTGTTCGACATCGTCCCCTGCTGCCGATTTTGTGGAGCTGGTGGACGACTCTGTAGTGTTCATGCCGGTTGATTTTGCCCCGTTGAAAAAGGAAGTCCTGGACTGCATATCGGCAAAATTCGCGGCGATAATGGGCGATCGATGTTCGATCAGGGTTGACGAAGAGGCCGTCGATCGAATAGTCGGGAGAGTGTGGGTCGCCGAAGTGGAATTCCGGGAATGGGTAGAAACGGTTCTCGTTCCGAGCATCGAGCAGTTGAAGAGCAACTTATGGTCCGAGGACAATCGGACGGTTTTCCGGCTGTCGGCAGTAAGGAAGGGGGCGGCGAGGAGGGACGGCATCGGAAATGGGCTACCGACGACCGTCGCGATCGCCGTCGACGGGTTGTAGAGGGAAAGGTTGATACAAAGTAAATGTTTTTAGGGGGGTTGATGTGTAAATATAGTAGGGCAAAATACTTTCTTGTTAGCTAATTGGGAGGTTAATGTGAGAGGAGAGGGTTCTTTAAATCTTAATTACCAATAGGCATGGAGAGTATAGTTTTTAACACCAATATGATTTTATAATTTTGGACATATTTGTAATATGTTCTTTGAAATTCTTTTCTTATACTTAAGTTACATATTTTTGAAAAAAGTTGGTGACATGAGCATACGAGTCCCCTATCTTTGCTTCTATTTTCCCCTCTTTGCAATGTAATGATTTTTCTAGTGACTAAACAAAGTTGTATTAAATAGAGGTGAAAAATTATAAGGCTAATCCCATATACATGAGTTGTTGTTGTATCTTATTTGGTATTATGCATATAATAATAATAATAACACACAGTGGCCTAGCATGTAATTAAGTTGGGTTTGTGCTATGAAGCATCAAAAGTATAATAAGTTAAAAGGTTTACAATGATAACTCATCTGTCAAATTGAGATATGTGTTGTGATTTAACTGATCCGATTTAAGATGATGTGTTAGGCAAAGCATAGCCTAGCCTAGGGCCCTAGCCTAGTAGTCTTATGGCCTTTGTCTTGTTTTAGCCCCTCCATTTATTAGCTGGCTTGATAAGATGGCCAGCATCAATCCAAATGGCTACTTTATATGTGAGCCCTGATTGTGGTCCCTTTAGACAAGTTTGATAGCCTAACTAACACTGAACCTGTTGCAAAACATTCTATTCTCTATTATTAACTTAAGAGAGATTCAATAGTGTTTGATAACACAAGTGGGGCTCTCTTTTATCCCCACATTACATTGATGATTTATAAAATGATTTTATTTTATTTCGTTTGCCATGTGTCGACATGGAATTGGTCGTTGCGCAATTTTGTCTTATTAATGTGCCTTGTCAAGTAGGAATTAAGCATGTAGTTAGAGCCACTTTTCCTCTTTGGTAAGCTAATTCCATCATCATCAACTTTTGTTATGTCCTAATCTGACCCACTTAGAACCTTTTCTTTTTTTTTTTTCTTTTTTTTTTTGAGAGATAGGTAGTATGCTACCCGCTTCGTTTGTTTTATTTAGAAATAAACTTAGTTGAATATATGAATCAACTATGATTCGAACTCGGAACCTCAGGTACCAATCACCAAGCTCTTTGCTACTTCCACTAAGGACGGTCGGTCACTTAGCACCTTTTCTAAACATAAAAGTTTCAGATATGCCCTCCTGCAAAAAGTTTGGGTTATTTCTTAATTACATAAACATGCACGGTTATCAAACTTGCATATAAATATAAAGTTTCAGATATGCACTTCTGCAAAAAGTTTGGATTATTAATTTCTTAATTGCATGAACATGCACAGTTATCAAACTTATATATATACAAACATGTAAACATACAAACAAATTCCACATAAGGACAAAAAAACAAGGCATGTACACAAACATGTAAGCGTACATACAAATTCCATATGAGGACAAAAAAACCAAAAGGGTGGAAAGTTATCTACCTTATCTATGGCAAAGCTAGCAATTTAATAGTAATTATTATCAGTTGGAAAAAGCATTCTACAAGTTCTTTATACATGATTTTTTAACTTTTATAAGCAAATAGCAAGCGAGACCAACCACTAGACTATGAACTTGATGGTAATAGATTTCAACCTATTCATTTTGGTAGCTATTGTAAGGTTGATCCAAAATTCATCTCACAGTTTATTACTCTCTTCATTAATGCAACAATTGAGGGATTTTAAATTTGGTTCTTCAATTTCTATTTATTAGTACACTTTTATGTTGTTTCTACTGTCCCTTTTTTATTTTTTCCAAAAAATCGCACACTAAAAACGTAATTCGCAGTTGCATATTATATTATAGTGCCCATATGTCATCACCAGCATGCACCGGTAAAACTAAACGACAAGATACTTTCTTCAACACAAACTTTTTGCGATATTTCATGTCATAATTGACTTGCTAAGGTGCAAGATTGCGTGTCTTTAATTTCATTAAATCATATTATAATGGAAAGGCATAAATAGAAATATGCAAAGTAACCACAACACCAAACTAAGGCTAAAAAAGGAAATATTTTATTAAAAAAACCGAATTTTTTAAATAAACTCTAAAAACAGAACTTCTATTATGAGAGAGAGAGAGAGTGTGTGTGTGTGTGTGTGTGTTACGTGGTACCGAAGATTTAAATTGGATAGTTAATGTAGTTCATGAAAATAACACCGTAATTTATTATCACGTTAGCATAAGTAAATAGTTATAAAATTTTTAAATTGGCAATATTAGTCATAGAGTGAGAAATGTTAGGGATTAGTTGGAAACGAAAAGCCAAAGAGTAAAGAACCTGTGAGTTTCCAATTTCGACTTTACGTACCCCCACACTGTCAAACTCGAAAGGCCGATCTTTACGCAGTTGTGAGTAAGAATTCAGATGATCTTTGTGTCGAAACAAACACCGATCGATGCCGACAAGTTTCTCAAAGTCGTGAGTTGGTGATCTCGGAAATCTAGAGAAACCAACAGAACCTTATGCATAGATAAAGCGTATCTAATCTAGTTAAAGTTTATCATACAAATATTAACTAGAGTGTATGCACTTTATTTGTTCATAATATATCTTAACTCCATTAATATCATTTCTGAGAGGGAATGAGATTGTTTAGAAGAGTAGGCTAAAAAGCATCTTAATTGATGCCATTTTTAGGCAGGAAATCCAGGGGCTTGAAACTTCTGCAGTATCTTTATACAAAATATGAGGGGACCAGTGTCAGAAAACACTGCCTTTTAGCACATTCATACCATTTACTCATCCAAAGGAGTGGATGTCCCTCTCTCAACCCACCACACATGATAAACAAAAGAGAGAGAGAGAGAGAGAGAGAGAGAGAGAGAGAGAGAGAGAGAGAGAAACTTCTCTGACATAATTCACAAGTTAAATGTGGGCTTAATTGGAGGGCATTGTGTTGACAAATATGAAGAACCTGTTGATACCTAGGGATTGTAAAAGGGATGAAAATATATAAAATCACAAATATGAGGCAAATTACTCAAAATGCTAAAACTTATGAAACTGGTAACAATGTAGCATCTGCTTTGTACTTCGTCTCCTCTACTATTTTTTTTACGTGTAAACTTCAAATACTATTCATATGATTTTGCACTTTCTCAATTGAGTATCATATGATTTAAAATACATCAGTTTAGTGTCATGTGGCTTTATTTTTATCTTTTCGGCAATTTTTTCGTTAATATTTCGTTAAATTATATACAAAAAACTTTAGATATCCCACCTAAGTTTATCGACTACTTACTTTAGTACATCTTAGTTTTAACTTTATCACTGATTTAACAAAAAAAATTAGTAGAATCGATAATAAAAATATAAAAATAAAACCACATGGCACTAAATTGATACACTTTAAATCATAAAATACTAAAGTGAAAAAGTGTGAAACTACGGGAGTGGTATTTGAAGTTTCTTTTTTTAATTAATTACAATGGAGAGGAGTTGTGGACACTGAATTAATGACTTTTATTATAGGTGTCAAGCTGCAAAGTGTACCAACTTAAACAAGCCTATGCAGGGATTTTGATTCTGTTCATGCAAGACAAGTGTAAAGGCTTGTCAAGGAGGGGAAAAGGAGGGGAACCACTCCCTCATCCATGTGCCTCAATTTATTGCTCTTTTCTTTTTTGATTTCTTTCTTTTTTTCTTTTTTTTTTTTTCCTTGTTTTTGGTTTGTTTGGGGTCCCCTCAAGTTCTCTGCTAGAAAGTTCTTGTGAGACTGAGTTTATGGCCCCCACTTGTTGGCGCGTCTGCGCAACGCGTCGCGCTTTTAAATGTTCTCTTTTATGCCGTGTTTGGATGGAAAAATATTAAGCGGAAAAAAATAAAAAAGAAAATTATTTTCTAACGCAGAATGAAACTCAAGAAGAAGAAGAAGAAGAATGAAATGTAAATGGAGAGAAAATATGCGCTCATGGTGGTCATTTTTTAAAAACCAAAGATGGAGAGAGAATAAAAAAACAAACACAATAAATTTCACATTTTTTCCCCTTCCTCTTTTACATCCAAAAATGAGATAACCATTTTCCTTTCTTTTTTTTTTCTCTCTCTCTCTCTCACACACAGAAGGAGGCTCTAATGCTTTTGACCTAACAAATTTATTGCAGAATTGCCGTTCAAGTAGAATATTTCGTAAAATCATGTTAAATGATTATTAGAAAAGGTGCGCAAAAGTTTTAAACTAGAGCTTCCACTTTAGGGATATAAAAGTTCATTTCGCTTTCTTATATTCCAAGACTCAGATTTTTATTAAAGTCTAGGCTTTTCACGCGTCAAAAGGGCCATTTCTTTTGACTATTGCAGTAGAGAAATTAATAGGCCTAAAAGCATAACAAATTTTAGGCACACATAGAAAGATAAGATATGACCAATTTTAGGCAAGCAAAGGAAATGCAAAAGAGTCTCTGGTCCTTTGCTCACCAATTTGAACATGGAGAAAAAAAAAAGCATTGGAATCTGACCAGAATTATCAGGTTTGGACCCTAAAAGCTGGACACCAATAGCTTTCCAAATGTAAATCTAAATACAAAGTTGAAATTTGAAGTCATGTTTTAATGATGTAGAACCAGGACTCTCGAAAGTAGGACCAGTCACAAGGGATAATGTTGGTGGGCACCCCATTAAGAAAGGTGGCTAAAGTATCCTCCATTACTTTGTGTTTGTCACAAGCCAAAAAGGTGAGTTGTTTTCTCGTGAGGGTGCTTCTGAGGCCACTATAGTTTAAGAAGCAGAGCTTTTCGACTTTTGTACCTTTGTCATATCCTAGATGACATGTAGATTGATCACAACCATCGGATTTGTGCGATGCAATCTTGATCGTTTAATTGGACGATCGTGATCACTTGAGCGGATGTTTAATCACTTGTAAGTATTAAAGTACCCATCGGCACTGGCCGTATCCACCGTGCCGTATCGTACCTACAAAATATCACAATTCATGTGCCGATAGCACAATTCAAAACTCCATATTTTTAAAATTAGTAAGTAATTTTTTCAATGAAGTTCAAAAAATTTAATAAAAATATATAATAAATAATTAATATATTTTCCTGTTAAAGAAAATAAATATTCTATGTAATTACGTGTCGGCCCACATATATTTTTTATGACCGACACACATCGGCGCAGTCTGGCATACACCGCACCATACCGTGCCGTACTGTCAAGTTTCCAACACGACTCCGTACCCCGGCACTTAAATCCTTGATCACTGGGCACAAGCCAATTATTGGTTGGATTGTAGTTAAGAGATTTGGAGAAATTCTTATGCAGATAGAAGAAAGCAAATGCATTTAACTTTATTGTTTCTGATTCTTTCTCTAATTATGGAGCTTTAATTTGAAATTTTTGTTTCAATCACCTCTAATTAAACTGAACATAACTCGAAAGCTCTATCTAGGCAAAATAGGCATCTGATAACCCTCTAAAATCAAAATTTCCACTGCCTAATCACAAAGAAAGTACAATGCAACACCATAGTCATTACTGAACTGCACCATAAAAATAACTGAGAGGAGAAAACTATAAGAAGTGGGAGCATAAATTATCTTATGCTATTGGAATATACTATTACATATACCGCACAAGATAACAAAATAATTTGCTCTTCTCATATATGGAAGAACAATGAAATCTTGGGAAGGAGACTGGCAATCCCAAAACATAATACAAAACATTCGGTATGATTTCTTGTCAGCTAATCAGAATCTGATGAATGAGATGTTTCAGATTGCCTCACACTTCTTTTGGTGGTAGAGGACTTCAAAGGATTCGTCGATGCTTCTCCCTCAAAGAAGATAACTTGTGCTTTACCAAGCCTCTCCTCCAGCTCTTCTGTACTGAATTCATCGGTACCACCGAGTTCATTGAAGCCCACCTGAAATTTAATTTTTGAATTATGATCTATATTTATGAGCTTCATCTGGGCAGAAAAATAAGCTTCGCTTCGTTGTCTCTTACCACGTAATCCTCCACTTTGGCATTCTTTACAAGAGCCAGAGTCGGGAGTACGACTATCCTAAGCTTTTCGGTCAGAAATGGGCTTTTCTCAGCATGAATTTTCAGAAAACGGGTTTCTATATGTTGCTTCGCAAGAATAGCCAAGTGCTTGTCCATCACCTGCAAAAACAAAATAATATAACTTAGTTTGCAAGTTAAAATACAAGGTATTATCAAAATAATTGCTCATTTTCCAATGTTGAAAAAACATATCGGTGTAATTAAAATCACTCGAGCAAAGTGAAAGAGATATAGTTACGGAACCAACAGAAAATCCTTATTTCCAATGCATTTATCAAATTACCAGGAATCAAAGAAAGCATGAGAACCATATATAATAACCTTTTAAGCATCCCTCTGCACAGTTTTGTCACACAGTAGCAAACATTTCTTAGTTCTTTAAAATCACATTTATGAAAAAGTAAGCAAATTTTTGGCATAAGTAGCAAATTCATAACTATGTAAGTTGAATCTCGTATGTACTAGTTCACATCACTATATCCTGTTAAGATTTTTACTATTCAACTACATACAGAAAGTAAACATATAGACCATCTAAATTGGAAAAGTACTCATAACAATTGAATCTAAAAGATTTTATGCCAATAAGTTGACTCCCCTTGTCCTTTTTCCTCACTTGTGTTTCCCCCACAAGCCCCGAACATGTACAGATAATGGTGGAAATTTAAGTAGGCTAATTTAGTTTCAAGATTTTCTAGTCAACAATCTTTAAGAACGTTGATAAACAAAAAATTAATTGAATTATAGTTTTTTCATTCCTTTTAGCCTCTTTTCTCCTTCTCTCTTTTTTAATTTATTCACCTGTTCTACCTTTTCTTCTCTTGTCCATTACTGGTCCCTCTATTCTGCTGCGGCAAAAGGGATAGTGATACTATCTAGATGGATATGCAACATGCAAGCAAAAGTATACGCAACATATGGCAGGACCTTGTAATGCCTTGGAAGAAGAAAACCATGGATCTCATGCAAATGAGAATCATCTCCCTGATTCTCAAACCTCAATAGGAAGAAAGCCTGAACCAAATGAGAATCATATCCATGAATGCGAAATCAATTTCCATGTAATCTGTAACTTTTCCAATCATCCCTGCATGTGAATAAGAATTAAATGGGCGGATATCTCATCATTAACCAATAGACCTTGCAATTTCTAGTCTCATAACATTCTGCTCGATCAGTAGACCAAATGAACAGGGTCTCTAAATTCTGAAGTTGTTAAAGAGATGGTCAACTATACCGTTTCTGCTTCTACACTCTTCTACATGTGTCAACACTCTTGATAAGCCCCAGGAAGTGGACATTTCGATCAAATAGGAGGAGAATTACATAATATGCTGATTAATAGGTCTGGAAACTATGAACTTGTACCCGCTATATTAGTCAATTGCCATAAACTGACCCACCTTCTATAAAAGTTCAAGTTATTATAACAGTTGCCGAAAATGGTTGTTTCCCAATCCTTTATACTCAAAAGTGTAATTTGTCATCTAATAACTATTTCAAATGCCATTTTAACAGTGTAAAGTGAACAATGAATTCCAAGTTACACAATCACCTGCATTGTACTAAAACACATCATCTCAAAACTCCATATAATCATAGACGAAACACACATATCAATCAAATAAACACCACTAGTTCCCTACATTCCAACATCTTATGCGACCAACTCCCACATTGATAAGATCAAAAAACAGGGAAATCAAAACAAAGATGGCATTTTTTGGGGGGTAAAGGTTACAAATTGGAAAGGGGATTATAGTATTATACCTTGCAAGGCCAATTCTCGCGGTAGAAGTGGCACACGACGCGGTCGCTCGCCTTCACGGCGGCGAAGAAGTCCTTCTCGGAGATCTCCGTATACTCGCCGTGGCCGAGCGAGATCCACCGGCTCCGGCGCTCCGCCATCTTCTTCATCTGCTGAAGCCGCCGCTCCCTGAGGGCCTCGAGATCGTCGAGATCGAGCCGATCTAGAGCTGTGATCTCCTCATCGAGCTTATCCTCCACCGCCTTGGCCACGGTGAGCACCTGCTTCTCGAGGATCTGAAGGAAGACGAGGAGGAGATCGCCATTGTTAACCGCTTGCGTGATGGGGAAAAGGGAATCGACGAGAAGAGATCGGAGAGCGATAGAGAGAGGGCTAGGGTTTGTGATCTCACCTGCTTCACCTGGTTTTCGTCCATGGCGGAGTCCGAAGCAGGGGGAAGAGAGGACGGACGAACAGGCGAAACGCTACGAGCGACGGTGCTGAGATCGGAATACGCTCTTCTTTGTTCTTTCCTTTTCTAGTTTTTAAAGAAAGGGTTATATTTCACAACATTCCCTGTACTGCCAGTGACTTTCATTTTAGTCCTTAAAATTTTTATGTTCAAAAAATAGTGTACTAGTCATTTAGCCTCACTTTCACTGGAATAAAAATTTGACGAGTTTACCAACGGTCTCTGGAGCAAGTGGCAGCCCTTTGCGGTTGGTACCCGATATCTCAAGTTCGATTCCTAGTTGATTCATATTTTCAGCTAAGTTTATTTCTAAATAAAATAAACGAAACGGATAGCATGCTATCTATCTCTTACAAAAAAAAAAATCGGCGAGTTTTAAAGTCATTTCTAATAAGTATTCGAAATTTCAAATTCAAAATATAATTGTGATATTTTTAGTTACATTTATTTTTAAAAAAATGAACTACTTGATAGTATGCTACAATTCTCTCTCTCAAAAAAAAGAAAAAATCTACCTCGTAAATATCAATATCAGTAGTTTGAAAATTAAACGTGAAACTTAAATAATAATAGTTTTCCTTTTTTATTTATTTTCTTTATTTAGTAGTAGCAGCGTTATTTACCACATACTTTTTAATTTTTCTTTCCTTTGCATTTTATTGGCAGCTAAGGGCAAAATAGAATGCGATTTCCTTTTTTTCCTTTGGATAAGATAGTAAGATTCAAAGAGTATTACAACCAAATTAACTTGCTTAACCAAATCATCTTAGCGCAAGTACAGGCCAATGTGCAGAATAAATCCCTAATCCCTAACTATGCTAAAAACATAAGACCTTTATGACCATAAGACACAGATTCTCCCATCAAGGGGTCGGAAAATCTCGGCAGCAGTAGAAGATCTTGTTCAAGTTAAAAAGGAAAAAAGAGAGAAGGATAATAGGCAGCAGAGAAAGGAAAAAATTTTACAATAGGCGAGTACCAATGGGTATTGACATGGCAAAAGGGGAACATCTGAGATTCCGCAAATTGTGTGGAAACCCAGATACACCCCTCCGCTCTCTTTTTAATTCCTTTTCTTTCCCAGCGGGAACCATGTAAAAATGATTAATACTAATTACTAAAGAGAAATTAAGCCGAACTCCCATGAATGATAAATGTATAGCACGGAGATTACACCGAGAAGCAATCGACAGTGTCTTGGCACGAACAAACGCCTCCTACGCTTTGCCCTAGTTTCGATCGTCATCAGCATACGCCCTATTTATCGTGAAAAGCTCCGCTCCAAATCAGCTCCTTTCATGTTTCTAATGTGCCGCAGCAGGTTCGAACATTCAGCAAAACCATTAATTCCCATTTTGGTCAACGGCTTCGGAGGAAACCAACCTTCGCCTCAGCCCAACATGCTCCGCCTGCTCACCTTTTCCTAAAGGACCGCCATTTGTATCGGCAAAAGCAGTTTGGTAATATCCACAATTGGTCTCCGTGGAGTTCCTGCCTTCTAAGTGCGGAAAAGTAGCTGACTCGGTAGAACCATCACAATGGGAATTGCTTCTATAGGATTTGGCAAGGACGCCACGAGCCGAGAACGCCAATTCCTCCTCAAGGATTCCCTTTCCATTCCTCGAAGATGATAAATCCTTGCTTTCCCCGTTGCTTTCACACCTAGAGGACGAAGCCCGGCTTAAGGAGTCATTAAGTTTTTGCTCTACAAATCCAAGATCAGGGCAACCATTAGAAAGACCATTGGCCCTGGGCGAAGAAAGAGCGTTTCCTACTTGAGCTTCTCTTCGGCTGTGCAAGGACTTCTTTCTAGAGGGTGTCTTGTCGAGGAAGCCGCGAGGAAATAGCTCCTTCGATCTCGACGATGAAGCCTCTCCGCTATTTCCAAATGGAACAGAGAAAGCATTTTTCCCTTCATTGCACCAGTCTGATAAGCTACAGGAGGCAACTGAGTTCTCCACCTCAGGCCGTGAATCGCCCGACAGTTCAGACCCTAAGCTTGAAGCACTCGGCACATCTATTTCCATGGGGCACTCATTATCAGCACTTCTAGAAGGTTCTAGACATTGTGCTTTCAGGGAAGGGGATTCTGAAGCGGGACAAGCAAACAGCTTAGAGGTGATGGATGGCAAAACGTGGTTCTCTTCTCTATGACCCTCGGATGCTGATGAACTCGATGGGTTCCTTGCATCCTCAGCATTTTGTGAATCGATAACTACAGGTAGTCGCGGCCTCACATCAGCAGACGCATCAGGACCCATGCTTTCCGATCCTTCTATAGGCAATTTCACCCCGTGTTCAGTATCTCTTAGCATGGAATGTTCAATAGAGCTTTTCTGTGTCACACAATTCATAGCTGAGCCGGGCATGAGGGAAGTAACCAGGAGATCACTTGATTGCTGCTTCTTGAGAGAATCACTAGGCTTGATAAGAGGCTCTTTACGGGCTGTTCTCCTGCATGATTCAGCAGCATTGTTGACATAGAGGATAGGCATTTAATTTTAGATACAAGAAATATCAGAAAAAAAAGATTACAATAAACTAACACATATGAGAAAATACACTAGCTATTACTTCAAATGCGTCAAGAATAATGTAGATAAAAAGAGAACATAAAGCTGGAAGTTCTATAATATGTATATGGTATACTCACAATGCAACTATATAAAAGATTGAATATATATGCAAGATCCCAGCAATGAAGGCTACTTCATGCAAAAAATGTCCACAGAATTAAATTCCCATATATTTAACCACTCACACAAGATCAACTATCATGTGATGACTTAATTGAGACTCAAATATCAGTATCATCTTCAAAGAGCCAATTATAAATCAGAAGAGACCAGAGTAACAATTACCGGCTATACAAGAGCATATAAGCACCTTGAGCAAGTACTTCGTCCACTTCAACAGGCATGACCTGCAATATGACGATAGTGAGGCTAAATAATCAAACAATCACATATTGTATATAATAAGTTTGTTAAGTAAAAAGAATTGATCACCTTACAATCATCAATTCGATACCAGTTGCCATGATAATCTTTGGTAAAGCAAATATAATGGCCAAAAAAGGAAGCATTCAGCATGTCCAAGTGAACAACAACAGCATATAATGCATATACGTCGCTGCCGTCTCCACCACCACTGATGTACCGAGTAAGATCTAAAATCTCAGGAAAAGTTACTCTCTTGTTCAATTTCCCAAATCTACCACTCTGCAAGAAAAAAAAAATTCAAAAGAACATGTTAGGTAACAATTAGGTAGGTAGTGTTGCAGTCAATTTACCAGTTCCAGTACATCCTAACCTGGAATCTCTTAAGAGTGATGGTGAGAATATTTGGAGCCTGATGAACTGTAAGGCGTTTCCATGCTTTAACATAGTCATTACACCTGAGAGAATAAGATGATAAAATGTTAACAAGTAGTAAAAAGCAAAAGAAAAAAGAGAAAAGGGAAGTTGTACAGGGAGCATTATATGTCATGACAAACATTAAGGAAAATTTCTTCACACAAAAAAGAAATTAAAAATAAATTATATTTGCAAATATATGCAGAAACCAAGTTCTACAGCCTGACTTTGTCACATTCTCTTCTCAAATCCACAACATATGATTGTAGAATAGTTCAGCTAATAAGAACTACAGGAGATCCTAGTCATCTGCAGAAATCAGATTTTGAAAATAAGAAAGAAGTCCTAGAAATTGAAAATGTTGCTTTTAGCACATAAAAGAATCCAGTCTTCTGACACATACGAACATGATAGAATTACAAAGTAACAAGAGACCAATTTTGCATGCTTCACTAACAAGGTAGATCTTTCCCTTCAAGTGAAGTGACCAAACAAGGGATTACATTGTGGCTGCATGTTGCTTCTATTAGTAATTTAGTAGGACAAATCTGATATGAGTGGCGTATATGCAAAATGATGTTGGTATATTGGATATCTGAAGGAAATTAACAAGTAACAGTGTGCAGTATGCAGAAAAAGGTTACGTCATAACTGTGTTGTGAACCATGCTTACCCATCACACTTATACTTGTTCTCGCCATCAAGCCACTCCTTGGCAGTAAATTGATCCAAGCACTCCTCCAGAGACTCGACATCCCCATGAATTTCAACAGTCAAGTCCATCATATTCTCATAACGCTTTGATATCATATTGCACTCCGTACATGTCACCTGAATATAGACTGGCTGGCGTAAGAATATGTTGCAAAAAAAAAAATGAAGTAAAGATAAATCAGACTTCTAATGTATGTGTGTATGTTTATACAGTCATGAACATCCTTGAATTTAGTAAAACCACTTACATAAGGGGGGAAAAAGAAGATACAGAGACAAAAAATATATATACAGTAATGAGACCCAAATCAAGCATCTTGTAAGTATCTAACATGATCTTTGTGGTCCAGTTGTTTAAGCATGGCCACTCTTATCATTTGATTAAGAGTCCACGACCTATACCCGATTCGCTCAAAACTCGCAGGATAATTTCTTCACGAAATTATGCTCCAACCAGTTACACAAAATAGTAAAAGGAAACTGGAAGAACTAACCTGAGATTGAAGATGGCCACCAAAAATGTGTTGAATAAGGGTTGTCTCTTGAATGCTTGGATCAAGTGCCTTTTCACCTCCAAATTCATCAAGGCAAGCTGATTGCATCTTATCAATTGCAAACCTAAAATGGATCATTCATCAATCTTCTGACACAGCTTTATCAAGAGAAGCAGGTGGTTAAGTTATCCATCAAAAATATCACCAAGTTCAATTAAGCTGACGTAAATGTATGTATAGTGTCCCAGTATTGTGATCCCTGACCTTTCAAATTAAGCACTTTAGTTCCCGAACTTCATATATTCAATTTTATCCTAGACCTTAGAAAAATATGTGTTTGCCATGTAAAATGACCGTTTTACTCACAAAATGATTTCCTTGCCTCAGTGAACTCGGAATAGGATTAAAAAGCTCATTTTAAAGGAAATGATCACTCGTTGTCAGAAATTTCTTAAGCATCCAGGATGGAATTGCACCACACAAGAAGTTTTAGGGACTAAAGTTTGCAAGTGAAAAGTTAAGGAACTAAGTCACAATGATAATACAAAAAAAATTCCCTTCATTTTAATCTTTTAACTGAAGTATCTAAAATGCCATTGAGAAGGAAGAGATAAAGCACCTCACGAATTCATGAGCATCCTCCTGCCTGCCATATCCAAGGTTGCCACCAATATTAGGCAACCGAGAAAGAATATTAATAGGTGAAAATGGCTGCAAACTTTCACTAGCTCTACGAATGTGGATCTGAAACTCACATAAGAAACACCAATCCTCTTGTTTCCTCACACCTACAGAAAGAATAACAGGGAAGATTATTAATATATATATATATATAGTCCCAGATATTTAACACACTACATGAAGAGGTCCCAGGTCAACCCACATTCTCGGCAGTGGTCCTTCTCCAACAAATAAGCCACAAGTGGTCGAGTGGACGCCAGGCATTGAAGAACCACATTAGCAAAGCAACTGTACGAAAAGTAAGAAAGAAATTAGCAGATAAATTTAGTGAACTAGCACAACAGTCGAGCGAAAGAAGATGAAATCTTTTGTCACTCAAACCTGTTGCCACAATTCAAAAGTCCACAAGGTGGAAATCCCGGTTTTTCCCAGTTGAAAAGTTTTAAAAATTCATCATAAGGAAAGAGAACCTGAAATAAGGAACAGTGTCAGTTATAGTCAAGAAGAACAGCCATCGCACAAAGCAAGCATTTATTCTAAACAAAGAGGAAAGAAAAAGTGCATTAGTCACCTTGCTTGGTTTTTTGAACAGACGGTAGGTTCCATTAGCAGGCACCAATGAAATATGGCGAAACTCAGATGATTTCCTCCTGTTTCCACCATCTCCAGGCAAAGCAACATCCGTGCTATCTGACAATCTCAGTTGCTTGCACTTGAACTGATGATCAGCTTTCCAATGTTTCGACTGGCATTCTTGTGAGCTGAATACAAGTTTTCTAAATGTAAGTTCTAATTGAAGAAACAATCCATGTATGCAATACATCCTGACAGATCAACTGAAACATATTGCAATATTTTCCATACAGATATAAAGCAACATAAAGGTACATTAAGGGAAATAATGTTTATACATGAGGGAAGTACAAAAAAAAAGCAGACAAAGAAAGTTTCACCAAATCAAATATCCATGAGTAGGTATGATGCATTCATCAAACTCAAATGTGTTCAAGTCACAACATTCACCTTGGGAAAGGGCATGCTGAACACATCATACTAAGTTAATAATTACTCCAATAAGTTGAACTAAGCATATAGAAACAGCAGCCGAAAGATTATACAAAAATCAGCCCGGTTTAGAGTAGACATATTGTATCCAGGAGTCAATAACACCAGAGTAAGACTGTTCAAACAGAATTGGACTTAACTAAGCTACAAATTTAGACTGGAATGTTTGTTGAACCACCTCACCCGTTATCCAGCCACAGTTTACACTACCTCCAAACTTTTCAATCGCATGGTATAGAAAAACATAACTGTCAATAGAATCACCCAAGCCTCCCAAACTATGCGGTCAATAAGCGCACAGTAATCATGCATGCATTACAGCCAACAATTGTAACAGAAATTTTGGGTGATAATTGAACCTCAAAATCAGACTAGACATGATAGGTAAGAGGCTCTAGAACTAGAGAGTCCCAATTGCATTAGTACAGTATTTTCGCTACAAATACAAAGGGCCAATTTAATATGCCGTATTTCCACTAACTATTGTCTTTTCTTCACTTCCACACTTTCTCCAAGTAATTCTCGCATATTCTTTCTCATTTATTTAGTTCTACTACTATAATTAGTAACCGGAAAAAAAAAATGGAAATTTTGAATTGGTTTCGGAATTCATTAAAATTTGTAACATACTAATTTTCTGCGTGGACATACTGTTACTGGTAAAATCATTGATTAGGATTCATCTACAACTCATAAAGAAGAAGCCCCCAAACATCAGGCTTCTCTACAGTATCAGTTCCATTAGCCGTGACTACAAATAATCACACTTTTAGTCTACCTATACACTCTATGCTAAAGCGCCAAGCAAGGATTAGGCACAATAAGTAGACAAGTCCAAATTCTGCACTTTTTGCCTAAGTTTCAATATCAGGTTAACTAAGAAAACACAAGTTTGTTCACAATTTGCCCACCCAATTATTGAAACAAAAAGATCACCCCAAAAAAAAAAAAAAAAACAACAACAACAACCACATCAAATTGAACCGAAAATAAAATCAAGATTATCCCATGATCTGCTCATCAGAATTTATCACTAGAAGATTAGGTCATCAACTAATCAACAAGAAACCGTCGAAAAGAAGAATAGTAGGTTAAAAAAACCCTACCAATACCGCACCCTCTTGCACCTCGAGCACTTCTTCGTGCTCCCGGGGCTTCCGCAGGTGGCGCAATCGCCGTCTCCGCCGCCGCCGCCGATCGACATGACACGGCGGGACGCCTCGAGATCCGCGGCGGCCGGGGGGTCCTCGAAACTCGCGTCCACGACGAAGTAGCGGGAGGCGGCGCGGCGGACGACGACGACCGCGACGGAGAGGAGGAGGAGCGCGAGGAGGGCTAGTTGCAGCAGCGCGGGGAGATCCAACGCCGGGAGCGCGGCGGAGCCCGGCATCTAACCCCTTAGGGTTTCCCGCGGTGGCGGCGGAGGAGGCGGAGGCGCTCTCATGGATTGGGGGTAGGGGAGGAGAGGGTTTGGGGGAGCGCTCCGATCGATCGGAAACCCTAGGAATGGAGGGGACGAGGGAGACGATCGCGTGTCGAAACGATCTCTCAATCTTTCTCGCTTCTCTCGCTCTCGCCGCGGATGGTTACCGTAATTGTTAACAAAGAGAGGGAGAGCGAAGATAATATATCCTGTGTTCCCGGTCCACCAAGTCACTACAGAAGTAGTTACTACTGGAAATTAATGAAAAGTTAGTAATTTATTGAGAATGACTACTGTATTATTAGAAGCACAATAATTTTCGTATTCCTAACTTTCTAATTATTTATTAATTTTGATGGATAGTTGGGGTGAGAGAGATACGAAAAATAGAGAAGAAATTTGGTATCTCAATTTCTCTTCTTTTAATTATTTTTTTAATTTTTCTTCTCTGTCTCATCCTACCTATCCATCAAAATTGATGAATAATTAAAAAATTAGAAACACAAAGGCTGTTGTGCTCCTAATAATATGGTGCCCTGCTCGTAATTTATTATTTCACAAACAATATTGAAAGATAAAAACCAATTTTATTAGAATTTTATAAAATGTAAGAGTCTAATATTGAGAAGAGAAAGGAAAAATCTCAAATCATCAAACTTTTATTTTGTATTACTTGAACGTTAAAAATATTAAAGTTTATAGCCTTAGTAATAATTTACTGGCAACTAATTATAAAGTTTTTATTTTTATCTATTTTATTATATATTTGATAATCACACACGTCGTTGTATCTTTATATGCAGGTAGTAAAAATTTTGAACAAACGTTAAACTAAATTAATAAAAACAAAGCTCTAAGGCATAGGGATGCAAATGGATCCGCATTGGTGGAGCTCCTGTCCCAATCCGTCCTGAATGGGAAGGTAAGTGGCAGCAAAAAATATAAAAAAAAAATATAATCCGTTTCAAATCAGCCCCAATCCACCAAGTTAATGGAGCGAGAGAGGAGAGACCATTTTCTTCCTTCATCAAAAATCCGCCAAAAATCCGTTGCCATCACGATCCGTCCTGAATGGAACGGTAAAGGAGAGCAAAAAATAAAATAAAAAATAATCCGTTCCGAATTCGCCCCGTCCCGACAAGAAATAAAGCGGAGGAGGGAGAACCTTTCCGCCCCCAGATCCGCCCCGTTTACATCTCTACTATTGCACATCATATGTTCCTATAGTTTAAAGTGTAAAATTGTAGTGAAGTTTAGATACCTCCGGAATATTGTTGAGCGTTAGGAGACCGGTCCACGGTGGACCGGGTCCATGGAATAAGATGCCATGGGAAAGTGGGATTGGGCTTTTACTGGGGGCTTTCTAGAAAGGGAAGGCGGTGGGAGGGGCCGAGTAATCCTGGGTGTAACGCGTATCGTGTCACGGTCCCCCGCGGCTTACACGTGGGGCCCCCGCACACGTGTGGGCTCCACATCACCGCACGGGAACTGTGTTCCGTTTCCGTGGAAGTCACAGAGAAGGGAGTGGCAAAAGTGGTTGCTCGTTGTAACTGACTTCCGAAGAAATTGGACGACACTTTCCACCACCGCCACCAACAACCATTTTTCCTTAGATCAAACGTTTATTAGGACATGTTTGCATCGTGATTAGAATAAAAATAAAAAATAAAAATAAATTAAATTAAATTAAATTATTTTAAAATGTTTTATTTATTATTGAAATGAAAATCGAAATAAAAATTCAGAATGTTTCAGAAATAGTTTTAATTAAGAGAGGAGAAAGTTACGGAGGAAGAGTAACTAGGCAGGTGTCGGTGAAAGAAAATTTTGAATAGTTTACTTTAAAATAGACCGATCTGAAATTCAAAGTCCGATGGAGTCATAAATAAATTTGGTCATTTTTATTCATGAGTGGAATGAAAACTGAAATTTGATTCCTTTAAAACAAACGACAACTATCGAAATCAGTAAATTCCGTTTCGATTTCATAATTTAAAATAGGTGAATCAAATATGCCTTTAATTTCGAACTATTGGTTTCTCGGTTCGAATCACAGTTAGAGAAATATATGTAAAAATATAACTCTTATTTTGCTGGATATAGTAAAATATAGTGTGAGTATAAATAATGTGTTTAGGTACATACAGCTATGATATGTATTTTAAAAAAAAAAAAATTTAACCTCTAATATATATATATATATATATATATATATATATATATAGAGAGAGAGAGAGAGAGAGAGAGAGAGAGAGTAGGACTACTATACTCTTATGAGTATTGGGCCCTTCGTACTCATAAATTGTTTTCGATGATGGGGCTTCCAAATCGACGATCCACTCCGTTAAATATGATCTAGAGTATTTGAAATTTCTAGAAAATAAATTTCATAATTTTTCAAAATTATAAGAAAGTTCATCAAGCGGACATAAAATGAACAGTCAAAATCGAACGATGTCTTAAAAATTGATGATCGGATCCTTCAATTTAAGATCGGAATTCTTGATCTTTATCTATGTAGTGAATAGAATTTTCTATCAAAACTTCAACCGATTTCGATTCTTTTACATTGTTAAACTAGCAAATATTCCATGCCGGCTGTTAAAAATTGTCAATTTTGTGACATTTTAATCGTAAGGTAAATAATGTCGAAAAATTATAAAATTTGATTTCTAAATGTTTTAAATGCTTTAGACAACGTTTAACGGTGTGGATCTGATTTCTAGATGTTTTAAATGCTCTAGACAACGTTTAACGGTGTGGATCGTCGATTCGGAAGCTCTATCATCGAAAATAACTTATGAGTATGAGGGAGATCGTACTCATAAGAGTATAGTAGCCGGACTCTATATATATATATATATATATATAAAATTTAAAAAATAATTAGAAATATAAAATTATCTTTTATTTAGAATTATTCTTTCCAACAGCTATAGCTTCACCTCATGATGAATTTAAATATATTAAATCAAAACAAAATTTGAATCTAAATGCGATTATAATTATAGTACAACTATAATTATATGCAAGGAAACAGCCTTTAAATTTTTTGGATTTAATATATTTAAATTCATCATGAGGTGAAGCTATAGCTGTTGGAAAGAATAATTCTAAATAAAAGATAATNTATATTAAATCAAAACAAAATTTGAATCTAAATGCGATTATAATTATAGTACAACTATAATTATATGCAAGGAAACAGCCTTTAAATTTTTTGGATTTTGTGATGGCCCTAAACTCATTAATGCAATGAAATGTAGTATTTTTTTTGTTGTTTTCTACATGACTATGTTCACATTCGCGAAAAAAATATTTACCGTATGTCAGATGTACTAAGTTTTGATAAGGTAATATTCAATTTCGTATCATAGATCCGAGCTCGAATCTATGTTGCTTTACATTGGAATTTGGCGTTGTTTGTTAGACTCATCGGCGCGTGTTATTATTATTATTATTATTATTATTATTATTATACTATCGGAAGTAAATAAATTTTGTTGATTTATTTTTGATAATAAAATCTTTAAATTGATAATCGGCACAGTTGAATATGATGTATACCATTTGAAATATCTAGAAACTAAATTTCAAATTTTTTCGACATTAATTGAATTAATGGTGAAAAGGTTTCAAATTTTGTAATTTTAATGTGCGATATGAGACGTTTTCTAGTTTAACAATATAAAAATATCCAAATAAATTAAATTTTGGTTATAAAATTTTTTAAACTATTTAGAACAAGATCTGTACTCTCGATCTTGATTACAAGACTCCTATCATTACTTTTTAGAGGATATTCATTTCAAGTTGTTTATATTTGTATTTACTTGACAGACAAGAGAATAATATTGAAAATTCATAAAATTTGATTTCTATATACTTCAAGTGGTATAGATCATGTTCAACGGTACCGATTGTTTAGTTGGAGGTTTTATCGTCGAAAACAAATGGGTGACAACGAACCCCGTTTGCTATATATATAGAGAGAAAGAGAGAAAGGGCGCTAGGCTGGTATACTATTGGTAGCACGAAGGCCTTCGTGCTACCAAGTTGTTTTTAATGATGGGGCTTCTAAATCGATGATCGGCTCTGTTAGATTTGATCTATCTAATACTATTAAAAGTATTTGTAAATTAAATTTCATAACTTTTCGACATCATTTAACTAGTGATCAAAAGGTCTAAAAAATAACAATTTTAATAGTCAATATGATGCGTTAGTGAATTTAACGGTATAAAACAATTCAAATATGATGAAATTTTTATAAAAAAATTTTAAACCACAAGATACTAAAGTGATTCACTTTAAACCACATGGTACTAAAGTGAGAAAGTGCGAAATTACATGATGCTGAATTGATAAATTTTAAACTATAAAATATTAAAGTAAAAAAATATAAAATTACGGAGATAATATTTAAAATTTTTTCTTTATTCAACATGCTGAAAAACTCAACTTGTGTTTTGGCTAGTTTACTGAAGGAGCAATACGGTTTTGAGTTCATTGCGAAACGAACACGAGGTGGCTCGCCAATGGGCGAGGTGGATTGCCACCCCCTAAACCCAATTACGCTTTCGCGAGTCACAACCCAATCGAACATCGTCATCATCGTCGTCGTCTCAGAAGTCAGAACACATCAGTCATAAAGGGGAGAGAGAGAGAGAGAGAGAGAGAGAGAGAGAGAGAGAGGGGCTAGGGTTTGCGATCATCGTCCATGGCGTCTGCGGCGGCGGGGGCGGTGGCGGGGGCGGCGGCGCCGTTCTGGAGGGCGGCGGGGATGACGTACATAACCTACTCCAACATCTGCGCCTCCCTTCTACGCTCCTGCCTCAAGGAGCCCTACAAGGCCGACGCCGCCTCCCGGGAGAAGGTCCACTTCGCCATTTCGAAATGGGCCCAGGGAAAGCCCGAGAAACCAGGTATGATCCGACCTACATCTCGCTTTTCTCCTAGGATATGAACCGGTTTGAGCGCGGTCGATCGGGATCTGCGGGAATCTATGTGATCTAGTGTGATTTGGAGCCCGATATGATACCTCTATCTACGGTTTTTGCCCTCTCGATATTAACTTAGGATTTGAACTGGTTTTACCTCGTTCGGTCGAGATCTGTCGCGATCTATGCGATTTGGCGTGATTTGGATGCTGTGGTTGTATTTCATTCGATTCTTTTTTGGTACTTGGTGATTGTTATTGGAAATTTAGGGTTGCAATGGTTGATATTGGTGGTTGAAGTGTAGATTCTGATGATGTGATCGGTTTTGTAGTGATGCTTGTGTCAGTTGTTGTTTGGATCGCCTTGATGATTTATATGTTCTTATTAGGGATTTGATCAAATACATGCACAAATTCATCTGTATCGATCTTAGTGGTATTGTTTCCATGGGGGTTTTAGAATTCAGATTAATAGAATTGTTAAGCAGGAATGTGGATGGGGAACTAACATTATCCTGTTTGTTTGGGCAGTGGTATATGTATGTTCAGCTAACCCCAAAACTCGGTAGAATTTGTTTATAACCAAGAGAACTATTATAAACATGACACTGTGGGTTGTGGCAGCTGAACAGAGATGTTGATGGTCATGGATGGATCGTTTGAGGTGGCGGTGGTGCCGTGGTGGTAATGGTTGTGTCTTCATCGCTGAAATGGTGGTGGTGATGTTTTACCAAGGGTGGCTGTTCATTGATGGCATCGGTTGTGGTAGTGATGGTGTCGGCAAAGGCGATTACTGGTGGTAGCAGTCCTAGTGATTCACTGCTGGTGGCAGTAGTGATAACATAAGTTATAAGTTTAATTTGAAAGACCTTTTTTGCCGTTGTTCATCACCGTAACTAGCGATTTGGACAATTATTGGATCGAGCTCTTTGAAGCTTCAGAGATGTCAAATAAGTGGAGAAAAACGCATTAATTGGTAAACAGTGTGAGAATGGAGGCGTAAGTGGCGGTTTAAATGATTGATAACTTGATCAACCAACACAGAAAGAGTTATTATCAGCTATTGGCTCAATAATTTATTGACGGGTACAATATCGATATCAAAATACATTACATATGGCATAATTCATAGTGATTGCTACAATTTTTGTTTGTTTAGTTGGTTTTTCTGCCATCTGCTTACTACTATTTTGTTCTTAGCTCTTACGAGTAACTGGTTGAGCTGGCCTTACATTATTTCTACGCCTTCTGCATCGTTCATTTTCTCCAAGTGCTAACTAGGTTATCTTCTTGTTAGTTATCCGGTCTGATACGCCCGAAGAATGAGACCCCGTGCGCGAGTGGCTTGGTCTTATTGCTCAAGCACTCCCCGTTACACTCCCTATGCATTGTGTTCTGCAGCTTTGTTTTGTACCTGAAGACTCTTCACTGGTAGGACAATTTCAGCTCTGCGGATCCGATAATAAAATTTTGACGGTGTTGGTAACTACCCCAAACAACAACTACTCTACTTGTTCCTCGTTGGATTTGAGACTCGACTTTGTTTTGTCATGTATATACTACTTTTATTAACAACTTGCTTAATCCTGAGATAAGAAAAACTGCCTGTTAATGCTCAGATTTTCACTTGTTTATTGTGAAGCGCATGTTCGGGGATATCCTCAGACTTTATGATATGCTTGATCTGTCTGGGAATTATGAATATATCAGCATTTTGTTGATTTGCCTCTTGCTTGGGACCTATTGTCATCTGATATATAAATGTACCTGTCATCCGGCATTATGCAGCACTTTTCAGGAAATAATTAATACGTTGTCTTTGGTTTTGTTGATCGATTTGATAACGCTTTTCTGCTGCCGGATTTGTCAGCGATCTGGTCCTCCTCATCTTTAAAGCTTTTTAATGGACCGAAAGATACTTGTTGCTCAGGTGGTGCTTTATTTGCTTCATAATGTGTGTTGGCCATCTCTGGTCCAGCGGACAAGCAGGCCCAACTTTTTAATATCCAATCTACAACGCCCAAAAACGTGTTCAAGTGATTGCAGTTTAGCGTGGCCTTAGATTTGAAAAAGTATGAAATATAACAGTACGTCATAACCCCAACGAACTAAATTGTGCTCCTGAAATTTTCATCCATTCCATCCTTTTTTCTTTTCTAAAAACATTATTATATATTTTTTAAAAAAATTAAAAAAATTGGTTGGTTGGAGACATACATATTATGGCGCAATTACTACATAAAAGATCACCTCCAATACTTCGATTGGAGTACCAACCCTTGTGTACATGGTGGAGCCCTCCTACCGACCAGCTAGAGTAGAGGACAGCACCAATCCATAGCACCACTATGCGTCCTCCAAATTGATATACAAGGCAGATGATTTTTCTGTAAACCTAAGCATTTCCTGACACAAAAAAGTAGAAAAAAAACTGTCGACGACTTCGTGGCATATTCCCATATGACAATACCAGCAGACTACAGCAGCTACTGATGTTCTAGGACAAACATCAACTAATGCTAGTTAAAAAAACAAAAACAGCACAAAATAAATAGACAATCTGCCACATAAAATATTAAGCAAATTGTGTTCGAACTACACTATCAATCTTCAACCATGTTATAGGCACTTGTGAATCAAATATCACTAAATTTTAAATTTTAATATCATTCTCTACAATTTGAAGGGTTCATCCAACACAATTTTTTTGAACATTAGCTATGTTAACCCAGCATTAACTGGCTATTAGGGCTCTCATTATTTCTTCTAAGATAGTTGACAACACAAGTTTTCTACTACGGGAACTTAATAAGTTGCATATTTTGCACAAAAGAGCCTTACCTGACCTTCAAACTCGTTCATCAAGGCATTAGTATTTTTCACTCACTGGAGGAAACTCCTGAGAGACAACTAGCAAGCACGACAATTGTCTTGGTTCGGCACCTTCTTTGTATCAAAGACTGATGACTAGTTAACCAGCTTCTGGTGGCAGGAGGATGGTTAAAGGACTGGAGCATTCTGCCGAAACAGTTTTAAATTCTAAAAAGAGGGTGAAAGAGCAAATCAAGAGCTACTGGAAGAAAAGTAGAGTGGTATTGGTGCAAATCTTATTGGCAAGAAAAAGCACCCTATGGATAGAATAGCAGAGGCAGTTCCTTGGACATCAGTGATGTAGATGAAGAACCTACACGGATTTAAAATAGTAGAGGCATAGAAACGAAACTTCGAGGAATCAGAGAAAGAGAATCTCATTTATTTATCAAGCATAAGCCAAAATGAGCTTGCTCGAGTTTGCTTTTCCTTCAAGCAGCAAGGTCCAAATGCCAAGATTTCATGTGCAGCTCTCTTCCTTGTATTTAAAAAGAATTCAGCCTGGAGGTAAAAACATACTGATCAGTTCATGCTAGATGAGGCCATTGAGGATGACTTATGATTATGGTTTGGATGATGATGCTCCGAGCTCCAGCAGGTACATGAACATGCCATGACATGAGATGATTCTGTCAAACTGATGATGCTCCAATCTCCAGCATTTATGAATATGCCATGACATGAGATGAATCTGTTTTCCTCACAACTTGCACCAATGTATATGCCATGACATGACGACATGAGTCCATAAAACCTCTTTGGTAATGAGTATGCCATAACATGAACATGGGTCTACCAAACCTCTTCAGCAATGAATATGCCGTGACATGACATGACATGACATGACATGAGTATGGGTTGCATCAGCTCTCAGATTGACAAACAAACAACAAGTGAGGTGTGTTGATGAAACATGAAATTGCAGCATATGTTTTAGAAATCATAGAGAAAAGAGGGGGAAAAAAAACCCATAAGTATCCATGATGATGGTGATGTCAATGTACACCTAAATAACAGTTACATGACGGCTACATCAAGCTGCATATATTAGATAAACAGGCATAAGACTAACGTCCATGTTGATGATAACAATGCACATGTATCAAAAGATCTTGCTGCCCGAAGGCTCACACATGATAACATGGTGCATTCACACGATGAAAATGCTAATGGAAATTTATGAAGTACAGATGCAACAGCATGATTTCCATAATGGAGTATCCATCCTAGTCATATCGTCATTAGGAAGTAGAAAGATTGGAATACATCCCTTTTAAAGTTACTAGTGACGGTATGCATGAAGAGCTCCATTTGTTCAAGTGCCAGCACCATTCACTTAATCCTTCCTTCGGCCAAAGGGGTTCTTGGAAAATGTTTGATGAGTTAAGAGAAGCAAAGCAGGGTAAAGCACAACTATAACAATGACATGAAACACTTAAACAGTCCGAGCACATATATTTATTGGACGAAAATCATTATAAAATAAAATATAGATACCAGCAAAAGTGGGAAATAACAGATGAAGTAATTCAAAATCATCAGATTTGGTTCAATAAAGGAAAGGTCTAACCAAATCTGTACAATACACATCCAGTTGAATGTATAAGTTATTCTATTAGTTAAAAATAAAAGCAGGAAGATGGTAAATTAGCAAAACCATGTAGAGGTCAGATTTCTTGATCAAAGCTCCATTTGATTACAGTAAATGGCTAAGTTAAATCTGAAGAAAGGACTTCGGGCTTCCCACCAACCCACCGATCCACCCACGCACCGAAAAAAAAAAAAAAAACAAAAAGGAGTTCAATTCTAAGGAGGACTTTTAAGTTTGAAGATGCAGCAATAAACCAAATCAAGCCTAGTCTTTCTTCACTACTAGTAGATGGCATTAATATATCAAAATAACAAATCAGCAAATTAGAAATAAATTTAGGATAGCCGATCAGAAAGAACAAACAGTAAACAGATGAACAAAACTAAATTGAAGGATATTGAATTCGCATGCCACCACGACCTGAACTAGGAATGACAGCACCCTGCAAATTGTGATGAACAGCTGCAGCAGTATTCATGTCCTGCACAATTGCAACAGTTCAACGTTATTAACAGCACGGAAAGCACAATGTACAACAGAAGACACCTGTTCAGTTACTTACATCAAATTCAATGAAACACACAGTGTTTCTTTCCTGACGCAGTACCTTCATTTGTTTGTAACCGGGTTGCCTGAATATTCGAAAGAATTTTTCAGATGGTTTAGACCTCAATTCTCATCTTCAACAATATTCATAACACATGTTACAGCTACATGCATAAGACTATAGCAATTTGATATGAGAAGCCGCCATCTTTTTTATATTCATTCAAGGTCAGGACTCTTACACACTGAAAAGACTTCTGAGTTCATCCTCGATTACATTCTCCCCAAGATTGCCAATAAAAAGGGTATTGCATGGAGGATTATCTTTTGTATTCTGCAAAACAAAATTTAGAAACAGGCACTGCAACATTACCCTCCAACCTGAGAGAGTTATGATCCACCATAAAGGCACAATAAAAAATTAAACCAAGAGATACCCTAGGTTGTTCTTATCCAACTAGTAAGTTAGCCCAGGATTGCCACGACATACGATACTTAGGATCCAGTCAAATTGAAATCAAATGAAACTCATACAATCTATAATATAAGGAAAAATGTAAATTGTAGGCTGAAACTGCATCTTTTAAATGAGCACCTAGAATTGAAATTTTTGACTTCACTACCAAACGTCTTTTTTTTTTTAAGTCTTTTTTTTTTTTAACAAATTCCATCAATTTCAGTTTGAGCTTAACAGTTTCAGCCTACAAGTTATAGAATATAGTGTCAATTAACAAAATTCGACAAGTTACAGAATTTTCAGTAAAAAAAGTCACAAATGCCTAGAGGCACTTAAATCAAAGACCCTCTTAGGTAGTAAAATCAAAATTTTTAAAGCTTATAGTCTGCATAAGGTATGTACATTTTTACCTAATATTATTTGAGAGCATTTAACTTCAAGAAATGGATATCACCTGCACAGGAGCATAACCGCTTGGAGGAGGCACGGGAGCAGGCGCAGGTATGGCTACTGGAGGAACAGGATAGCCTCCATAAGGGTATGGTGGTGGTGGGGCCATATAACTAATCCAATTCCAAATAAACATGACAGTATTAGAAAGAATTAGCAAGGAACTAAGACTCATATTACATACACACCAAAATGTATTACTATTTACCTACTGGTTCCCCACACAGGTGTTGGCGACTGGTGAAAAAGAGGGGGAGCTTGATAGCCTGTGTTGCCATAGTCCCCACCAGTCCGTAGACGTTTACTTTGGTCGATTGGGTTTGGATCAGTTGACACACCTAAATTGATTAGAAATGCACAGACTTAGAAGTTATAAAATCCTAAATTATTGTTATGTACATCAGCAAGATAGAGAAAAAAAAAATTAAAAAAGAGAGGAATAACTTGACGCGGAATGCAAATTTACAAGAAAACAGGTGGCAGCCAAGCATCCATCTGCCAAAAATACCACTTACTACAAAATCTATCCAAGAATTTAGTTATTAGAATCTTTACTGAAACATACAATTTTATGAAAACGACAAACCAATCCATTAATATATTTTTAGCAAGAACGATAAGCTTCAAACAGACACTAGTTAATAATTAATGATGGACAGAAGCAGTAAACAGTATGAATTTAGTTCACAATGTAGCATTTTCAAGACAAGTTGGATGATAAGGACACCCGCATGATATAAAGGCAAAAGACAACTCACAAAGGTACACATAACTCTCAAAGAAACAATTAGACATAAAAAACATAAATAATCAGTAACAGATAGGAAACCATGATGTTTTAGGAGATTTATGAAGGACTAAGCATTAGCCTTGACATGATCATTTTGCTGAATGAAAACTTTCACAAAGTAACACAAAGTACCATCTGCGTCCCAATTCTTAAGAGACTTTCTATATTGAAGGGATCACCTAAAGATAGAATTTAATGTCGTAAATGTAATGCAAAAGCTCCCTCAATGCCTGATGCTAAAAATGTCTATAGCAACTAAGTAACTACAAACAACTGAAGAAACCTTAGAAACAAGCATGGATCACCTCTCTTGACAAACAGATTCTTCTTCGCCATCTCCGTGTGCAGCGCGGACTTCGTCTCCGAATCAAATACCAAGTCCTGAATCAAATCAGATCAGATTTTTTCCAGATCAGTGAGCACGAATCGATCCAAAACTTCGTCAAAACGCATAGAACCAATAGGAACAGAGGCAGATTCACCTGGAGCGCGTCTTTCGCCGCTACGGCGTACTGAACAGTAGAGAAGAGGGCGAATCCCATGGGTTGCTCCCCCTTGAAGTTGATCTGTGATGCCTCGAACCCCGGCAACCACCGGAGGAGGTTGTGGAGCTCCCGCTCCTTCACGTCCGCGGGAAGCCCCGTGATGAAGATCGTGCGAACCTTCGAGAGGGGAGTGAAGAAGCGATTAGAGAGAGAAACCGAGGGGGAAAGAGGAGGCATATACATACCTCGTCGGAGGAGGGGCGAGGGGCGCTGTCGACGGGGATGGCGGCGGGCGGCGGAGGGGGCGGCGCCGCCACGGGAGGGAGAGGATGCGGCGGCCATTGCTGGTGGTGGTGGTGGTAGTGGTGGAGACCGGGGCGCGCCATGGCGGAGGAGAAACCCTAACCCTAGCTTCCGGAACCGTCGACGACGACGACCTTCCCCAGGCGCGAGATTTTTCTCGCACGGTTCGGCGCGAGCGGGGAGCGTGTATAAAAAGCGTATTGTGTCTTATTATTACGCCCCGTAAATCACGGTTAAAATCTAATTTTGGTAAAAGACCCCTCAACTAAATGATATTCTGAATCACCACCCTAATATATTTTTTGTTATGAGATCTTGTCGACTCTTTTTGAAAATTAAAGAAAAAAAAAGATTTTATAAATCATTATAATCATACAAATTTAATAGCTTATTTATTTTAAAAATAAATTAATCAATTAAGTATTAATAATTAGAAAGTTATAATTTTATAAATTTTTAAATTAATTAAATATTTTAATTCTAACTAAAAAGTTCAAAAGTTGAAAGGGCGTCGTTAAATAGTTATTAAGAGGCGTATGAAAACTTCCTATAGTTATGAGCTCGAATGCATTTTGCCTAACGAACGATACGAGATTTAGCTTGACAGGCCCAAGGCCGAAACCATTTTAGCTTTTGTGACCTGGCATTGCGGGCGCCATCATCTTGCTTTATATAAGTTTTAATAACATTCATTCAATCTCACGTGGAACAAGTTTTTCATTTATTTCTGTAAATAATATCACGTTAAATATATCGTAATGGGTGTAACAATTAATTCTCCACCGTGTTCTAGAAGCCGCGTATTGTATATGATGATGATGATGATGATGAGTACAACTGTACAAGGCCCTCTTTTTTCTCATTGCTTGCTACCTAGCACTAACCCTCAGTAATGTTAACATTTGGTATACGAAAAAATTTGATATTCCAACGGACTGTCCCTAAAGCAGATGGTAAAGAGTTTGGTGGTTGGTACCTGAAGTCTCAAGTTTGAATCATGAATTTGTTTTTTTTTTTTGATAGAGAGAGAGAGAGATAGGTAGTATGTTACCAACTGTCCCTAGAGCAAGTGGCAAAGGGCTTGGTAGTTGGTACCTGAAAACCAAGTTCGAATCCTAGTTGATTCACATTTCCAGCTAAATTTATTTCTAAATAAAATCAGTGAAGTTGATTTACATTTCCAGCTAAGTTTATTTCTAAATGAAATAAACGAAGCGGCTAGCGTGCTATCTATCTCTCTCAAAAAAAAAAAAATTGATATTCCAATTCGATAAAATTATATAAAAATTATCTGAACTATAAATCATTTGAATTCGGTTGTCCAATTTTTCAATTTATTTTATTTATAATGGCACTTTGACTTTAGTATTTGAAAGTGTTGTTTGTTAATTTAAAATTTTTATTTTGTGTATATCATATCATTCTCACAACTATAAGTTTATTAAAACCAGTATTTAGTTTGAATTTTGGAATCATAGGGTTGTGGACTGATTTAAATCAAACAAATTGAATGATTCGACAGTAAATTGAAAGATTAGATGGCCAAGCTCAAATGATCCATAATTTTGATAAGTTTCCTACAGTTTTACCTTCGAATTTTGAGTTGATAATTTCAACAAATTCAGCAACATTAATTTTCCAAGAATCAATTATTGCTCCAGCAACTCAGGTCAACGCATCACACTATGACAAAATTATGTAACCACCCAAAATAAGTAACATGTGATTTCGACCACCTTTAATAAAAAGGAGAAAACAGTGTTTGACCAACTCCAGAAAAAGGAAAACATGAGCCATGGAACCTTCGGGATTTTTCCCAAACAAATTAGAGTAATTAAATTTTTTTTTAAAAAAGGAGTAACCAATATTTTTAAAAAACCCAGTAAATTAATTACAAGTTATGACATTCAAATTACGATAATCACAAGAATTTATCTTTTGGCCATTGACACTAACACCCAAACCTTGTCAAAATCTAGAATTTATATTTATACTCAATAAATTAGACATTGAACTTCAAAAATTTGCACGAACTACAATATTTTAAGAAATTAATTTAAGTATCGAAGTATTAATTTTATTACTAAATCTTGCAATCTTGTTAAATTAAGTATTTAAACTTTCGAATTTTTAATTACCCTGCCATCTAAACTTGTCAATAATTACAATATGTCGATCGGAGGCATATAATTAAGTAACTTTTAACATTAACAATAATAAAAGAGAAATAATGAGAGAAACGATATAATACTTCTAGAATTGAAAGGAGCCGTCTAATACTGTATCATTTTCGATAATGGGATATTCGAATTGATGATCAGCTTTGCTAAATATGATCTAAGTTAGTTAAATTTTGTCAAAACCAAATATTATAATTTTATATTATCATTTGCGTATATAGCTATTCAAATTAACATTAAAATTTATTATTTCTTAAACCACTTAAAAATTAGTCAAATAAACTAAAAAAAAATAAAATTTAAATACTTGTCGTATTTAATTTTGTCGATTGTTAATCCAAATACTATATTAATATTATTAAAAGTGAGAGGCTTAACCTGGCTCCAAGTAAAAAAAAAAAAAAATCCTTTATCTAGTAAAACTTTATTATAAATTAAGATCGTACCTTCTGGCATGATTTTGATTTCAATATCAGAATTATAGATGACGGTTCTTACTTGTAGTTTGTTCTTGTTCGCGATCTGCAAAAAGCGGAACGTTTCAGAGTCTAATTCTCTTATCCCCGAAGATGGAGCTGTCACAAAAAATTAAATTAACGTTAGATCGGGACTCCCGTTTGTTATATATGTATATATAATTTAATATAAGAATGTTAAATCACGTCCGTTTATCAACAACGTATTCAAATACATCATAATCCTTAAATCTTTCGTATCTTTATAAATCGACTTGAATAGGTCGACTGTATTTTTATAAATCGCCTTGAATAAATCAGATGGACCACATCAATAATCATCTTGATGATGTTAATTCTTGTAGTTGAACTCTCCATTATATAAATCTCTCTTTCCTACGTAAATTGTTCTCAACCCCTCCCTTCCTTTTCATTCTCTCTCATAATTAATTATTATTTGCAAAAAAAAAGTAAACATGAGATCGGTAGCTATATCCGACGCTCTGCCGCCGCCGCCGTTGTCGGTGCCGCAATCCGTATGGCATTCTCCGGTGTCGTACCTCTTCGGAGGCCTCGCCGTGATGCTCGGCCTCATCGCCTTCGCCCTTCTTATCCTCGCCTGTTCCTACTGGAAACTATCTGCCCACATCTACGGCGGCGGTGGCGGCGGTGGCGGCAGTGCCACAGCCGCCGCCCCTAAATTGGCGGTGGCAGCGGCGGCGGCAGCGTCACCGCAGCCGCCATCGAGCTTCGTGGTCATCATGGCGGGAAACGACAAGCCCACGTTCATCGCCATGCCGATGCGTGGCCGCGCCGTGGACGTGCCCATGCAGGGTGGCGGTGGTGGCGGCGACGAGGGTGCGGTAACCACACCGGGGGGCCGAGAGTGAGTGAACGAAGCCGGAACCACGGGCACGTTCAGAATCCGAACGGAGAGAAGTGAGGCTGCTGCTTTTCTTCTTCTTTTTTTTTTTTGGGTCCTTCTTTTTCTATCATCCAGTGGAAATTTTGAAGTATAATTTTAGCCCGTAAATTCTAAGTGTGTGCATGCGAATGTGCTCAACAATTGTATTTCTTTTTTTTTGCACAAATGAAAANAATCCTGCTAGTAGATTTACTATGTGAAGGTTACTTTCCTACTTGATACCACTTATTCACCTTAGGCTTTATAAGTGATGCTAAGTTGAGCATCAATCAGTGTTTTTTTTTTTTTTTTCCATAGTTTTACCTACAATCGGGAGAAATGAAGTATAATTTTAGCCCGTAAATTCTAAGTGTATGCATGCGAATGTGCTCAACAATTGTATTTCTTTTTTTTTTGCACAAATGAAAATGTTATGTGTTGTGATCCCACCAGTTTTTGGGGTATATTATTGTGTAAATGTTTTTGAATGGATTTTAACATTTTCATGTTCGTGTATTCTCATTACAAGCAATGAAATTAATCCTCTATGAATTTTATGGTTTCTTATTTCAATTTCCCAGCTCTTAGCTGGATAACGCGTAATTGTATTCGAGCTTGGTTATTTGGTAACTCATTTATCCTGTAAAATATAATTAAAATTTTATCTTAATTAGTGGAAAAGAGCCGTAATTTTACTTAGGAACGAGTATTAGGATTTTTTTTGTGTCTTGATTTTTGTTTTTAAACCTTAAACTTTCTGATTTTTTTCTTTTTTACAACAGTTGAGAGTGTGTTTGGATGTCGTATAATTTTGTAGTTTTGAAAAAAAAAATCATTTTATAAAAAAAACAATCTTTATATTTACAAAGAGTGTTTGCACCTTTTTTTTTTCCAGAGTATCAAAAAACAACAGCAATACCTCAAAAATACCGTGAATTTGTTGTAAAACTAAAAGAGATCAAACCTCTAGTTGTTGAATTTATGCTGGAATTCTTTTTTCGCAAAAAAAAAATTATAAGATATCCAAACACACCTGAGCTTTTAATTTAACAATGAGAAATGTAATTTGAGGCCGTAAATTAGAATTGTTACCTCTAGTTTAGAGTGACCCTGCTAAAATTTACATACTTGAAATTTTCTTTAAAAGAATAAAGTACTTTAAAATTTTCCTTTAATGATAAAATGGTGGTGATCGTGAACCACTTGTTTATAGGATTAGAAGAGAACTATCAAATTAACAAATTCCCATTGCGATGATCATGAAATTAAGTTTGTTCAAATCCTGCAAATTTTAAATTAGGCCTTAATTTTTTTTTAAGGTAAATAACATAACACTTTACAAAATTGATATATTAATCGTAAAAAAAGAAGGGGGAAAAAAAAGAAAAAACAGGTGAGAATACGACGTTCCAACACCCATTTTCGCCGAGCTACGTTGTACGAAGGGGTACGTACTTACTCNTAAAATTTTATCTTAATTAGTGGAAAAGAGCCGTAATTTTACTTAGGAACGAGTATTAGGATTTTTTTGTGTCTTGATTTTGCTTTTAAACCTTAAACTTTCTGATTTTTTTCTTTTTTACAACAGTTGAGAGTGTGTTTGGATGTCGTGTAATTTTGTAGTTTTGAAAAAAAAAATCATTTTATAAAAAAACAATCTTTATATTTACAAAGAGTTTTTGCTTTTTTTTTTTTTTTTCAGAGTATCAAAAAACAACAGCAATACCTCAAAAATACCGTGAATTTGTTGTAAAACTAAAAAAGAGCTCAAACCTCTAGTTGTTGAATTTATTTGTTGTTGTAATGCTGGAATTCTTTTTTCGCAAAAAAAAAAAATTATAAGATATCCAAACACACCTGAGCTTTTAATTTAACAATGAGAAATGTAATTTGAGGCCGTAAATTAGAATTGTTACCTCTAGTTTAGAGTGACCCTGCTAAAATTTACATACTTGAAATTTTTTTTAAAAGAATTAAAGTACCTTAAAATTTTTCTTTAATGATCAAATGATGGTGATCGTGAACCACTTGTTTATAGGATTAGAAGAGAACTATCAAATTAACAAATTCCCACTGCGATGATCATGAAATTAAGTTTGTTCAAATCCTGCAATTTTAAATTAGGCCTTAATTTTTTTTTAAGGTAAATAACATAACACTTTACAAAATTGATATATTAATCGTAAAAAAAGAAAGGGGGAAAAAAAGAAAAAACAGGTGAGAATACGACGTTCCAACACCCATTTTCGCCGAGCTACGTAGTACGAAGGGGTACGTACTTACTTGGATCCCACGTGGAGTGTTTTGATTGGTGGGGGTGGGGACAGGTGGAGACGCGGCGCCGTTACAGCGGGATGGGGCGCGGCGAGGGGACGCCGTCACACCGCGTAACGGCGTCATAATAATAATATAATAATAATAATCGGGAATATTCGATGGTGGTGTGTTCGGCTTCTAGTTTAGATCCACTGCTTCGGACGCGGAACCCGTGTCGACCCCGTGGGTTGTTTCTCTCACACGTGTCACAGCCCAATGTAAATGTAAAGAGTTTAAGACTTCGTTTGGAATTACGAGAAGATTACGCTACGTACGGTGAGAAAGTATGTTGAAAAATACTCTATTTATTTTTATACGTAATATTGTCTTCTGCATATCGCGATCAGTCAGTTACGATATATATTTTCTACGGTCCCCCCGAAAAACGCAGAAACATATCCCTATATGTTTTTTTTTCAACTCCATTTTATCTAATAGCGTTAGATAGAGCTCAATACCAAACTAAGTCTAAAAAGAGCATATTAGGTGCAAATCCATGGGCATAAGAAAAATAAAGTTCCCCTCAAAATAATATTAAATGATTGATGATTGATTACACCGTCTTTTAGGATCTGTTTGGTTTCTTAAAAAATATCACAGGAAACTTTTTTTTATATTTTTTATTTGCAAAAAAAATAATTTTTTTGAAAAATTATTTATCATATTTTACGTTTTTTTTGCTTTTCAATTTTTTTAGAAAAATATATATTTTTTTCTCATGAACGTTTTGAGGTATGTTTAATTGTTTACCACCCAATCTGTTATTTCCATCATTTTCTACCTTAATCTCTCTATTTCCAAACTATATATACACACACACACAGAGAAGAACCATCTCTATCTCTTATCAATCATCTTCATCATCTCCAACTCGTTTGTCAAATTATATTATCTGTACCAAAATATAGTTAAATTATTTTTATTTAATTATTTATTATTTATATTGTAAAGAGTTTGTGAATATATATATTGTTAAATTTTAAAAGATAGGTAATTTCATCATCTTTTTGGAGAAAGTGTTTATGTACCAAAATTTTCAACTAACCAAATAAGTGAAATAAAAATGAAAGTCTATTTTCTTTCTTTCTCAATCAAATATGCATATAAAAAAATTAATTTTCTTTTCTATCGAACCAAACAACAGAAATAAAAAAAAGTTTTCCACCAAAAATTTTTTTCTTCAAAAAATAATTTTTTATTATTTTTCAAGGAACCGAACAGAACCTTATGGTACAAATTTATATGCATGTATGTACATAATGAGATTTATTAAGTTATTTGATGTGCAGGGACTCACAATATGAAAGGTTTTGATTATTTTATGTATGTAGCATTAAGATGATCTATGAATTTGCATCGAGTTGTTTTACTCCTGAGCTTGGCCCGGGCCTATCGACTAAGGCTATACATTTGATTCGGACTTTGCTTGGCCAGATCTTAGCCCAAATTGCCGGGTTTTCGCGATGTTTGTGTGTCGTATTGAGCCCAATTTACTCCCAACAATCCGGCTCGTAATGCCGACCCTTTTAAACCCATGTGGGCTGTGGTCTGGCCCAAACTTTTACAAGTTGCCAGAGTCGGCCTATCTCGGTGCGAGCGTATCTCACAATTTTAGTATCTGTTTGGCTCAACTTTTTACGCGGTGTTACGTTTGTACATCCGTCCATATCAATCTAATAAGAAACAGTTTGAGAATAGTTTCTAACAAAACGCAACAACACACTTCTATAACTTAATGATTCTCCTGGTCACCTTTATAAGTAAGGGCCTTCAAATAATTGGCCATTTTAGTAGTAAAAAGAAACAATTTGGACCCACCATTGCACACTAGTCCACTGATCATTTGTCACTGAGAGCACACACACTGAACCATTATTAGTACTCTCCTTTCCCAAATCCTCTTTGCTCCCTTAGCTTTTCCTTTACCATCTATCACCAACATTTCTTCAGCTTAATCTCATTTCTCTTTAAAACAGATTAACTTAAGTAGCCTAATGACTTAACCACTAACTACATCTCTTAATGAGCCTTAAATCATCACCTCCTAGACCACATGCTTTGGCTTCACCACCAAGCCAAAATCAATCTCCACAAACTTTGCTTCCACCCCAAACCACCTCCTCTACCAACCTCCATTATCCTCACTCTAGCCCAAAGTTGTAATGACAAAATCACATATTCATATCACCCCCTCTATCTACATACATTAGCCATGTAATTCATATCCTATCTATGTGTAGTCCTATGATGCTATGCTTCATAAGCAAGCCAGTTTACAATGACAGCAAATGGTGGCCTCCACAGCACACAACTTTTTACCTATCTCTATCCATGCATTCGCCTACAAATTCGATCGTCGCGAGTGTCGCCATCCTTCATTGTGAGCTGAGAGGAAGCAAGGAACCTTGTAGATTGATTATTCTTTGCTTCTGAACAAAATGGATGCTATAGAGGAGTGTGCTATGAGCTCAAGAATACTTGTTGGTGTGACTCTTGATGCTAAAGAGTGTGCAGAGCTTCTGTCGTGGGCCATCGGAGTGGCGGCGCATCCGAACGACACTGTCGTCGCTTTGCATGTTCTAGGTTAGTACATAATCTACTTTTGTAGGTCCTTGCTTGGTGTTGAATTTAAGGTAGATAAGTTGAAGGGAAAAAGTTTATGTACTCCCTTATGCAGAACCTGATTTATGTGATATCTTATGGTTCAAAATGTAACACTTTGTTGACCTGAAGTTGGTAAGAATTAAGCGCACGACAATTAATTAAGTGGCCAACTAAGCCATTGAGAATCGTAGGATCAATAAGATTAAGCAATCAAATCCTTAGCTAAGTTTTTGAATGCACTGAGTCGTCGCGTACGTAATTTTAACTGAATTATCTACGCATTAATGGCCATGTCAGTGGAGAAGGAACAGAAGCTTAATTCTGATCACAAGAGTAGATTGCGACACGCCAGGGCCTTCGTTATTTCTATGCTCGGAGAATTCGTCGAGACCTGCGAAACTAAGCAGGTAAAATAGATATGGTTCAAGAAGTGCTTCCAAATTGGGCTCAACATAATATGTTTATTAGGTTGTTATATATGTTGTATTATTTTTGAACATTTTTAGGTGAAGTTAGAAGCAAAGATTAGGACAAGTTCTAGCATTGGAAGAGGCCTCACCGATGAAGCTGCTCTTACTGAGGCTAACTACCTTCTTGTCGGCAACTCGAGAAAATCATCTCACAAGTGAGTAATTAGGATATATATATACATTTTTTTTAATTTCATAGATAATTTAAATCCTAAATATTGGCAATTCGGAGTGTCTCCTTACACTTTGTTACAATTTTAGGAACTCCTTTGGAATTATGAATCACTGCTTCACATATGCTCCCAAAGGTTGCTCCGTAATCGCGATAAGAAAACAAGTTCTACCGAAAAATGGACCTCAATTGGAGTCAGAAACACATGAAAATGAAGGTGAGAGTATATTCACTTCACCGAGGTAAATTATCATTCGAGTACTTAAAAATATTTACATTAACCTATCACAGGTAGGCACTTTGCAAGCTCAAGAAGGGCTAAAAAGGATACCAATTTGGGTAAATCTTTTCTCTCTATATATAAGCTTTTTAAGGCACACACAAGGAGAGAGAAAATGCAGTTTAAAAGTGAACTGATCAGTGAGAAGAGTTCACCAAGAACAGTGTTAGATGAGCCAGAGAGTAATAAACAGATTCTTGAGGATTGCTCTAGTCTATCTAGCTACGAGACTGGCGCATGTACCCATACGAAAATTTGGAGGAGCTCGTCGTTCTTTAAGATAATCTTTCCCTTCTTTCGATCGAGCGAGGACTTAATTGGAAAAGATAGTGATGTTTTTTCAACCTGCACTGAAGATCAGAAGCCTCTGTGGAGGTGTTTCAGCTATGAGGAGATTTCAACTGCAACTAACAACTTCCACCCAGGTCAGAAACTTAAAATGCGTTAAATTATTAGTCCCTCACACATCCACCAAATATTTCGTTACTTAATTACATCTTCTATATATATATATTATTTATGTTTTGTGATTAGATAATATGGTGGGGAGAGGAGGATATGCAGAGGTATATAAAGGGGCTCTTTCTGATGGTCAATGTGTAGCAGTTAAGAGATTGGCTAAGGGAATTACTAATGAGCAAAAGGAGAAAGAGTTTCTCATAGAGCTTGGAATACTTGGCCATGTGTGCCATCCAAACACAGCTTATCTTATTGGCTGTTGCATTGAGAATGGGCTCCATCTCATATTTGATTTTTGCCCTAGTGGAACCCTAGCATCAGCTTTGCATGGTAAGCATTAGCTCTTTCCTTTTCTTTTCACTGAGATTTTGTAAACATATCATCTACTCACATCTAAGATCTGAATTTTCATCTACATACACCACTCAACCTTGCATAGTTTTGTCTCAGAAAAAGTTTTTCAAAAGGAAATTTTGCGCGGATATAAATGTATAGAAGATAATTTTGCAGTGTATATTAAGACACCTCTATTTTACATTTTATATCAAGTTTTAAAAGAGGATTGTAAAATACTTTGTAGGGAAAAGTAGCAAGCTTCTGGAGTGGCCTGTGAGATACAGGATTGCAGTGGGGATTGCTAGAGGCTTGCATTACCTGCACAAGTGTTGCAGGCACCGAATCATCCATCGCGACATCAAGGCTNCTTCTTACAGAAGACTTTGAACCTCAGGTTTGGACTAAAATTATACCATACAATTCTCTTCTGTATTTTTTTTTTTTTTTGGAGGAAAGGTTGTTTAAATTATTGCGATTATAGATTTCAGATTTTGGATTAGCCAAATGGCTCCCGAAGCAATGGACTCACCACTCTGTCATTCCAATAGAGGGAACTTTTGGGTAAGTTTAAATCGAAACTACTGCAGTAAATGGAAACTTAACTATAATGATAGTAACCTCATCTACATTATCTATTTTATATTAGCATAAACCATTTTAATGGACTTCTAGTCATGATTACATGTAATGTGAATTTATGAAAAAAGAATCATGTTGCAAATATTGAACAGGTACTTGGCACCGGAGTACTTCATGCATGGAATCGTCGACGAGAAAACCGATGTTTTTGCCTTTGGGGTGCTGTTATTGGAGATTGTTACAGGAAGAAGGCCCGTCGATTCCTCGAAGCAAAGTTTGCTTCAGTGGGTAAGTCTAATTGAACTAAAATCCAATCTAATTATTCCCTAAACTTTAAGATGGTAATCAATTATTCTTCCTTCTATTTTTTTTTTGAAAAAAAACTAGGCCAAGCCATTACTAGAGGCAGGGAAAGTTACTGAATTGGTTGACTCAAAGCTTGGTGGAGAGTATGACAAGCACCAGCTGCAGAGATTAGTGCTCACTGCATCTTACTGCATCCGACAACCGTCAATTTGGCGCCCATCCATGACCGAGGTGAATCATCTTGTGTTATGTATTTATTCACTGTTAATCATTTAGAAATTTGATAGGAAAGCACCAGAAAATGAAACATTACCGCATATGTACCTGTAAACATAAAAGTACATCTTATCATATTACATATGTTTCAGAACTGGTGAGTTGTCCATAATGTACTCAAGATATAAAGACAAGTGTGCATAAATTATGATAGGTTGGATTGTCAAAGGGGTCCTCAATTTTGTAGCCAAGTTTCAGTGTGGTCCTCAATCCTTCAATTTGCAAAAATTTAGTCTTTTTAACTACAAGGCAATTACTTGACTAAATTTTTGTCCATTTCAATAGAGAAATTTAATAAAATGACTAATTTTGCAAGGCAAATATGATTATGATTTATGAACCAACTTTTAAAACTGAAAGATTGATGAGGCCCATGCTGCAATGTGCCGACGACGGTCCCGCTATTGTGAAAAGTTTCCATTAGTTTCTCGCTTTTGATTATGTGAAACTCTCAGGTATTAGAGCTTCTATCAGATTGCAATGGATTGGGGGCAACAGAGAGATGGAAGATGCTTGAGCATGATATTGATGAGATGGATGATTGCAGTGTGGTTACTGATTGTTACTGTCCCTACTAATCTCCAAATTTGAATCTCAGTTTTTGTTTTTGGGTTTTAGGTGGTTTTTGTTCATGATGGTTTATTAGGTTTTGGCAAAAAAAAAAATTTTTAATTTTTTTTTTCTTGAGCTGTAAGGGTACAGTGTTGATGGTGTTTGCTGCTTGTAATCTATGTAAAATACACCAGAGAGATCAGAGGTTTTGATTTCTCTACATAGGTTGAGGCCTCAAAATTTGCTTTTTGAGTATCAAAGGAGTCTTTTAGAAGTTGAACTTTTAAGTTCTAAGTTCTTTCAATTAGATTTATTATGATTTTCGATTTCGATAGGCATACAAGGGCCAGTAATAGCCCATTGGTTGTTGCGAAATCACCTAAGTGAATTGTTTTGGGCCTACAAAAATTTCAGTAGAGCCCAGGAATAAGAACTTAAATGAAGGGTCATTATCTTATTTGAATATTCCTAGTTAATGAACATCAGTATCCATGATTGTAATGCCAAAGTAGAATGGGGCTTATAGTGGAATACCAAAACTACAAATACTAAGTTACAATGGATACATTATTGACGAATCACAAGACTTATTATACATGGCGAAGCTTCAGTTAAGTTATTAAATTCTAATTTATTACAATTTAGTTATTAAACTTAAATTTGGACTTCAATTTTCAGTAATCTATATAAAATTTTGCGATAAGTACTTTCATGTTACAATTTTTTTGAACTAAATACACAAATATTTAATGTAAAGTTTTAAAAATTATTGACTCTGGTAAGGTTCAATATATTTCTACAAAGTTCCAAATTGTTAAAAAATCCTTAATAATTGACTATTGTCAATTGAGGTTAAATTCACTATTAAAACTGTGATGCCCTCAAAAACAGAACAGTTTAAGATGCCATATACTATACCCAAACGAAATGACCTTTTAGTTCGAACTCGAGACCTCCAAAAATAAATGAAACTTTAAATTGCATCTAATGCTATGTTATTTAAAAGAATAATTTAAGTAAAAATAATTCAGAACTAGTCTTAACATTTTTAAACTGTGATTATGAGATAGAAAGAATCATGAAAATACTTAGAAAAAAGATTATGAGACGAGCCTCTTTAGGCCTCGGCTTTCCCAATCATTTTATGTTCAATTTTACTTTGCAAGACCTTAATATTCGTGCGGAGTAAAATCCAACGGCAAAAATGCCATGTCAGAAAATACGAATTTCTATTTTAGAAGTTCTTGTAGCAACAAAATTTGCAGAAGTAAAACAATTTTTAATCACCTGGCACTGAAGTTCTTGCAATTATGTCCTTCAAATTTTTAAATAGTGACAAAATATAATATTAGAAAACTATATTTCTAATTTCCAAAGAAGGTCGTTGTATTCTTCTCCCAATTACTCGGAATAGAAAAAGGGAATCAAGTCCATCCATGCACACTTTTAAAATCACAAAATTCCCTCAATATCGTTTAAAAATTAGATTTAAAGTTGTAGAAGTACACTTTTTTCTTGTGCTTGCATGTCTTTTTGAGTATCAAAATCTCCAACCAAAGGATAAAAGGAGAGGGGCTAAAATATAATATTCAAATATCATTCTCTAAAACGTTGTTAGAAAACGAAAGCAAATCTCTTTTCTCCAATTCCTCCATACAAGGGGGGGCGCGCGAGCGCACCAAACCCCCCAAAAAAAAGAGAGAGCGTAGAGAACAGAGAAAAAGTTCACCGTAAAGCGTAAAGGGTAACTTATAGGCGAATAGGAAAATAATATACACCAAAATTAAGAGAGCACTACACGGAGAGAGAGAGAGAGAGAGAGAGAGAGTGGGGAAGGGGGGAGAGAGAGAGGGAGCCAAAATTCAAATTCAAACACAAGATGGCGTACAAATAGGAACTGCGAGGAGGGGGATCGGAGCGAGGGTATGGGGATCTCAAAAGGAGGGGACGACGCCGTAGCCGGGGTCGACGACGAACCCCACGGCGGAGGCGGAGGCGGATGCTGCTCCCGTCCGGCACCACCCCGACCTCCGACGACGACACCTGCGCGCGATTCGATCGAGAATGATGGTTAGGGAAACGGGGCAGAGATATAGCGAATCAGGTGCGGATTTAGGGGGTTATAATTATTACGCTGTGGCTCAGGGATTGGGCGGGGTAGGTGGCGTAGGAGGGCTTGGATCGGGCGAAGTCGAGCTCGATCGCCCCGCTGCTCCCTCCGCTGGCGTGGACGGGGACGACGCTGTCCGCGTGGTGGAAGCGCGCGTCCACGGAGGACGCGTACTCGAGGTCGAGGTAGCGATCCACGTCCGAGAGGAAGAACTCCACCGATTTGATCTCCGGCGCCTCCATCAACCCCTTGATGATGCCGCCGCCGCCGCCGCCGCACGGATTAGGGTTGGGGTTGGGGTTATTAGGGATAGGGCCAGGGTTGGGGAGGAGCCACGACGCCGCCTCCGCCTCGTTCCCGTTGTCCTCCCCGGCGGCCCCGAGCTGCTCGTCGTCGTCGGCGTCGTCGTCGGCGAGATCGTCGTCGCAATCGTCGGCGCCCCTGAGGAGGATGTCGTGCGCGGCGGCGGCGGCGGCGTAGGCGGAGGGGGGGAGGGGGTCGAGGAGGGGGACGACGGGGGCGCGGTCGTGGCGGCGGGCGAGGGGGTTGGCGGAGTGGATGTCGGCGTCGCAGGCGACGCAGAGGGCGGCGGCGTCGGCCTTGCAGGTGACGCTGGCGGGCGCCTGCTCGCACACCTCGCACACCCACACCCGCTCGTGCCGCGACGCCAGCTTGTTGGCCCCGTGCACCCCCGCGTCGCACCTCCCGCACAGNCAGGTGACGCTGGCGGGCGCCTGCTCGCACACCTCGCACACCCACACCCGCTCGTGCCGCGACGCCAGCTTGTTGGCCCCGTGCACCCCCGCGTCGCACCTCCCACACAGGTACGCCGCGTCCGCCCTGCAGTACAGCACCGCCGCCGCCCCCTTGCACCCGTCGCACCTCCTCCCCCCCTCCAACCCCCAGTACTTGTTGTACTTCCTTCCCTCGCCACCAGGTTCCATCCCCTCTCTCTCTCTCTCTCTCTCTCCCTCAGATTTTCTTTTTTCTTTTTTCTTTTTTTACGAGTGATTTTTTTTTCCTTCTCTTTTTCCTCCTTGCGTGCGCGCGCCCAGGTGTGTGTGTGTGAGATGGCGGAGTGGGATTGGGGGGGTGGGGGAGGAGAAGGAATGAATGGGAGGAGGATTGAAGGGAGAAAGGTCGAAGCGGGGGTAGAGCTAAAAAAGATGAGGTTGGTGACGAGGCCGGAGGGACACGTGGACCGCTGCAGGCCACGTAAAATAATAATTAGTTAGTAGTGAAGGGGTGTTTAGGGGGGGGTGTGGGGGAAATATTGGGATATTGCGATATTGCGATATTGCGGATCTGTCATTGGGGGAAAGCTGTCCTTTTGGTCTGTGCCGACGTAGGGCCCACCACGGGATATGTAGTGAGGGTAGGCCGTAGGAAGGACGAAGCTGTCGCGTGAACCCGGTTCACAGTACACCACATACTCATTATATTGAATTATATGTATAATAAAAAGCTTTAAAATCTGACATTTATAATTAATGTAAAATGATATTAAAGATTCCTATGTATTAAAAATTACCACCTATTTTTTACAGGTTGAGTACGATTTTTGCTATGCTTAATGCTTATAATAAAAAATATAATATTTTCCTTACAATATTAAGTAGGATGCTCAAAAAATTTGATTGAGTGATTTGTTTAACCTCATATAGATGTTTAAATACATTATTTCATAGTTGGGTAATTGAAAGTGAAGAGTTTATTTTTTCTCTTTAATAGATTTTAACATTTATAATTTGGTAGAACAATATATTTTATCTAAAAAATAATTCATATGATATTATATATTTTAATATTTAATCGCATTTCTCATCTATTAAATATTATTAAAAATGTATCTAAAATTTTTTTAATATTCATGTAATAAAATAGGATCTTAAGTTTGTTTGTAAGTATGACAGTTTAATTTGCATTAAGCATTAATAAGTTTTTTAAAAAACAGAGATAATAAATGTATCAAATAAAATATTTTTGTAAAATATTTAAAATGTTTCTCCATCTAATTTGCATAGGCAAAGTTTAGAAAATCAAAGATAACAAATTGTTCAAATTTATATTTTAACTTCTAGAAATTGAAATTATTATTAAAATATGCGTACGGTGCACGGTGTGCCGAGTGCATGCATTATTTGTGGTGGGGGGAGAGTAGCTAGGGTTGGCTTTTGGCGAAGCGGAAACGCGAATAATGGTGGGCCCCGTTCGCTCTCACCACAGTATCTGCTCGTGGCATTGGTTTGTCTCTCGCTTCACCTCATCATCACGAGATCAAAGGGGTTTTTACAGTGTTTTAGTGATTGTTCTCAAGTGTTTTAGTGCTTATTATGGGATTTTTGAGAAATAAAGTTAGGGGACAAAAAATAGTAAAACGAAAAAACACAAACCCAACTTGAGATTTTTGTTAGGTTAAAAGGTGTGATAAGTAACATTAGTCACTGTACTATTCCATTTAGCCACTATTTTTTTGAAGCGCACGTTATATATAATATAATAATAAAGAGAGTATAATTAAAATAAAAGAAACTAATGCTAGTAGTATTTAAAATTAAGTATAAATTATATTGATGTGACTAGTAATTTTTTTTTTTTTTGGAGATAGATTGAGCGTAAGGTATACACTCATTTTAAAATAATGCTAGTGGTCCAACCAAAAGTGACACAATTTTCTTGAAATAATGCTAGTAGTACATTCAAAAGTGACACATTAATACTACTGTATTACTTTTATATTAGTAACACATTAATATTTCATTAACTAAATAGTTTGTGGGAATTAATTATAAAAAAATTCGAGCCATAAATTACAATAATTTAAAATTAGAGATCAAAGTGTCACATACCTTATAGTTTTAAGAACCAAAAGTTTAATTTAGCCAAACAAAAAAATCTATCTTAGTTAAAAAATAGTGTTGAGTAGAATACTAGAGCAGCCTTTGATTTCTTGGGTATCTGAACTTGTTATTATATGCCAATGTTATTTCTAAGCAAAAAGTTCTAATTTTGTTATAATATAATGGATTCACTTTTTTTTTTTTTTTACAATTTCGTGTTGGAACTATACTTAACAAAAGTTGAAGGACTAGCCATGCAATTTAGCCTTTAACTTACACACCAATTTAATTTAATTTTTATAATAATTTTATTATCAGGAAGTACATAGCAAGCATTTCCTGATTAAGATTTTAAAATACTACCCAATTGAGAGTGAAAACAAAATTAGTTCAAGATAACTAATAAATGCTTTTGCTTTTGCTTTTGCTTTCCACCTGGAGCCATATTTAGTAAATAATTGACAAAAAAATATCATGTGAAAGTTGATATAAAGATTCTAAAATCTTCTATTTGTAGAGATTTTACTGCAGTGCGGCTACTTAAATGGCATCAAAAAGCAGTACACTCAAAAATTGAAACCTTTAAAGATATCGGATTCAGCCCAAAAACTTAAACTAGTATATAGAAAAATCTTTTACATCATATACAAAATATATATTAAGTTATATTTAAAATTGGTATTACGTACTTAATATTCTTAACGTGACCATTTTAGGAGATTTTGCTAAAATGCTATTTGAATGTCAAATTGAGCAACACTTATTAATTAGGCAACGCTGTAGTAGGTATAGTAGGCCGAAGAGCGTCTGCCTCAGTTCTCTTTTCGTGCGACCGCGGCAAAATTTGGAGAAAAGTGGGGGTGCCGCGGCCGGGGCGGTGGGGTGTCAAAGAATGTTACTTCAACAAAATGTATTAAATATAAAAATATTTAAAATCGTTCTTTACTAGCTTAAGTTTTAAGAGTACAGCAGTTGTTTTGTATTTTTAACATCAAATCAGAGCCCGACGTCTTGAGCTTAAGTCATGTCAGACTTCTACATTATTAATTTTCTCCTTTTTAATTCAAATCGACGTTATGGATCTAATAAAAAGTTTTGAGTCCAGACATGAGGGACAGTGTTAAATATAAAAATATTTAAACACCATTCTCTATTAACTTAAGCTTTTAGAGAATAACGGTTATTTCGTATTACTTAACAAAATGAAAATTAAAGGCTCAAAATAAGTTGCTAATTTTTTTTTGTTTTATTTACATTGCAATTTTGTATCTGCTATATCATTCATGTCGATAGTACTTTAGATTAATATTTCCACTTGAACTAAAAATTAAGTATGCCTCCATGCAATAGCTAGAAAAGAAAATAGATTTTTGAATCTGAAATTTTGTTACATTTTGTAGACCAAAACGCTTTTGTGTCAAGACGTTTGTTTTGTTTTCTTGGGATGACTTGATTTTCTTTTAAAACAAAGTTTTATGGATCGAAAATGTTAAATGACACAAAAGTAACAAAAAGAGAGTTGAAAGTTGGAAAAGCCAAAACGAATTAAAGTGGTTTACTCGTGATAAGTTTTCAAGCACTGGAAAGTATGTAGTTTGGATGGTGGTGTTAAACTTATTTCCCAACTTATTTAATTTGTACATCTAATTATCGAAGATAAAGCTAGAAAAGGACAGATACATAGTCTTCTTTTGCAGTTTTTCTTTTCCCATAAAGTAGTGATTACTGATTCTTGATTGGGTCCTATCATCTTTCTTCGGTGCACTGGTTTCCACTTGGGTTTGAAGAGTCATCCTCATTTTGTCAACATTGGCTTCTGTCTTGTCACTTGATCTTAATTTCTGGTAATACGTCATAAAAGGAATCCTGAACCCTCTAATTTAATTAGTTCTTCACTTGGCTTTACGATAATTACTGTTTACATGCATAGTAATGCTAAGACTATTCTTTCGACCTATTTAGAGAATGCCCCGTCTGGTCTTGTTTCTTGAAACCGTTGCCGTATTTGTGCGCCCGAAGCATACACTCTGCAAGCGTTAAATAAAATGAAGCAGGTATAGGGTGGGTATCGGACCGAAGAGATCTCACAACTTGCTCCGGATAAACTACGGTTGGAAGTTTTATGCTCCACATCGAACCGTGCTGATAACGTGGGCGTCCCAACGTAAGCCATATATATTTAGGAAAAAGAAGGTAAAGTGGTGCTCGAGGGATTTAGCTGGTCAACAAATTTGACGAGTAAATTGAATGTTGGTTATAGTAGTGTTTATAGATTCGATCGTGATTCAGATTCATAACTTTGAAGTGTTCCGCGAATCTCGACAATAGCTTGATCTAACCAGTCAAAAAAACCTCTAGGCATGTATTCGGTCCATAAGGCAGTTCGGGTCGGATGCAATCAACACAAATCGTTTTGTTTTGGCCCTATCTCTAACGCTATTAAGATTTTGGAATTCCTTATAAATATGCGGGCGATCCCACATAACGTAATGTACGGAAAGAACGGAAAAAGAAAAGAGAATAAGAAAATAAAAGAGAGAAATCACATCCTCCATCAACCTATTATTCTAATAGGGACTTGAACGGTGGATTTGTAATCGTGCTCGTTTGTAGTTCGATCTATCGCGAGTTTGGAACGTGAGAAGATTTAATTAAGGACGATCAAAGGACACGTGAATCAACCTTGACGATCCGGGTTCATCGCATTGTAACGCGAATTGCTTTCGCAAAAAGGTACAAACGAATACTTTCGCTGTGTTCCACATAATTTTTTTTTTTTTTTAAAGATAGCGAATCTTCAAAAAATCATAAAGAACCCCGATTCATGCAAGAAATATGCCGATAGAAAGCTTGTGACGAGCTCTTCCAAAGCATGCAAGTTTCACAATGGGATTTACATCATACATCAAACAAGCCACCTCCAAAAGATCCAATTTAGGATTTTATTTTTCTCATAAAATACAAAACCATATCAAATCAAACTTTGTAGATTAAATCTACAATTTCGGTGCTTTAAGATGTGTAAAAATCATGCAAAGATATCCATTTATGAAAAAACCGCCATTAACGCTCACATACATGCAAGAAAAAATCTAAAACATGATAGATTTAATATATCACATGTAATCTAATTAAAGAATGTATCAAGACCACGAAATCAACTAAAAAAGGCTCTGATATCAATGTGGAACACAGCGGAAGTATTCGTTCGTATCTTTTTGCGGAAGCGATTCGCGTTACAATGCGATGAACCTGGATCGTCGAGGTTGATTCACGTGTCCTTTGATCGTCCTTGATTAAATCTTCTCACGTTCCAAACTCGCGATGGATCGAACTACAAACGAGCACGATCACAAATCCACCGTTCAAGTCCCTGTTAGAATAATAGGTTGATGGAGGATATGATTGATCGCCCACATATTTATAAAGGATTCCAAAATCCTAATAGCGTTAGAGATAAGGCCAAATCGGTTATTAATTGTTATCCTAATATGACTAGGATTTATTTCTAACTAACTTTTCAATTTGAAAGCGAGATTAATTCCAATCTAATTAGATAACATAACATCCGTCGGATCGAACCCGCTTATGGACGTACCCGATTCGATTTAACCGAATGCCAACAGTTTAATCATGTTAGATCAGTCACCGGATTTACCTTACATCTTAAATTATGTTCAAGCAGAGTTGATATTGCTTCGCTTTTTTCTTCTTTTTTTTTTTTTAACTAGACTGAAGTTTAATAAGGATACTAATAATAATAACAATAATAATAAAAAGAACGCACAAGAACAACGTAGGATTATTACTTAGCGCTCTTACTAGATGTTGATTTTGAGCCAAATATCTGATCAACATTACCCAATGAAAAAACGCCACGTAACCAGATCGGAGTAATTTTCTACTGTATTGGGTTGTAGAGGATTCCCTCCCCGCCAAAAGTGACCTTTTCCGTGACCCTATCAACTAATCACCATCGACCCGATATCAACCCTTGCTGGTGTCACCGCGCCTCGATTGGGAATCTTGACCCGAGTCCGATGTGGACACCCGTACCTTGTCGGCTGTCGAAATTACTCTCCTGCCCTTCGATTGCGCACATGTGAGCCCCCGTGTTCGGCCTTTTCAGGGGCAAATTCGTAAACTCACCGTTCTAATGACGAACGTGCACTCGTCAGCTGCGCCGGGGCGGATCGCCGGGTCTCCCGCGGGTGCGACGCGAAACGACGAGTTTATCCGGACTAAAATACGCGTGTATTTGAACACGTGTAGGCGAGGGATTGGACGGTCGGACGAGGTTGCAGGTGAGGTTTTTAGGGGGAAAAAAAGGTCGGAGTGGCGGGGAGCCAACCATGTGAGAGGGGGGACCCACCAACGAGATGTGCACGGGAAGTGTGGGTGCATCGTGGGGACCACCACCGTAGAGACACCAATGATCCCACCGAGATTTTTTCTGTACACCGGGTTGACTCGCGGGCCGTTCATGGGCTTCGCGCGGGTGCAGAACCAAAGCACCAGTTGATCTAATCGTGCATATTTTATATTCACTGATTCTATCGGACAATTAATTATTTACTCTGGTTCATGAAAACAGTTCTTAATTATGTTCGCGATTCCACTCTAATCCTGCCACATCTATGATTGCGTGCGTTTGAACCGTATCGTTGATAAACAGTAAATTATTTCGCTTACGCTTCGTGTCGGATATGATTTGCACGAGTGTTTACTGTTGATGTACCGTCATGGAAGAGCACATGGATAGTATGAAAATGAGGAGAAAAGTCTAAATAAGCAAGCAACTTTAGTGCTTCCATCACAAATATAGAATTGATGATACCCAAATCTTTTACCATCTAAGTTATTTACAATGAAATACTGTTTATCATTTTTTTTTAGATGTGAAGAAGCACGTAGTCAGTTCCATTAGATGAGGAAAAACTTTACGTAATGACAAGATTAAGATTATAAATTGAAATATAAAAACTATGTTACGTAAATTGCTCTCGCAAGATCATGCGTGGTATTGAACTCCATGCTAGTCTAACAAATAGAGACAGACGTCGGATCGATGCCCTGCGGAGCGTAAGGAGGATTTCAAACACCATATATGAGTTTGTTTGGTTGGTTGATTGGGAAAATTCCCAGTATTGCTACAAATGCAAATCTTATTATTATTAGCCAGCCCAGCATGCAAGAGTTATTAATTGTTAAGTGCAATCCCATTAATATGGAGGCAATGTAATTGCTTCTTCCAAAAGCTAGCCATGTGTTTTTCATGATTAGGTCTAAGTCATGTTTAATTACCAAACGGAGAAGCCAGTTACCTAATAATAATACATTTAAAGTTGCATTGATTTAGTATCTGTTTGTATCTGTTTGAGTGATATTTTCCAAACATGTTGTGTTCTTGAGATACAAGAGAAGGAAATGATATCTTCATGCAAGAATATAATAAATTTCTCGGTAGATCGGGATAGGACAATATTTTGAACCAAACAAATCTAACATAGCTATAATCACTTAATTAAGCAAACATCTGGCTATTCCCAACAACGTATGCATCATGGGTTAACTCAAAGCATTTTTTTTTTTTTTTTGAGAGAGAAAAGCAGTATGCTACCCGAGCTGGAAATGTGAATCAACTAGGAATCGAACTTGAAAACTCGGATACCAACCACCAAGCTCTTTGCCACTTGCGCTAGGGACAGTCGGTAACTCAAAGCAAAATTCATAGAACTACTTGATGTAAACGAGGTGTAGAAAAGAGAGAACAAATATCTGGTAAATAATGATTAAGCCCAAGAATAATAAGGAAAAGGCTTATTATGATCATTGCTTACTTATTTTAGAACAAACCTTACATTTTTAGAAGTGAAGTCAATTGAACGAGAAAGAGAAGGCGTCGAGAGATCAGTGGAATTACAGATGTTGCTTGTGTTGCAAAATTATGCAGCGTGATATATATTGGGTAGATTTAAGTTCTGTAGAATGATATATATCTCAATGGCGAATCAGAAATGCAATAAATGCTAAATAAAACGTTACAATTATAGCACTGCGTCTAGCTGGTTCCATCATATTATAATCGTTCCTTAAAACTATGTAAGTTAGAAGTTATTGATTGAAACACAGAGGCCACTTATTGTTGCAGCAGTTCTACATTAGTACAATCCTCTAACAAAGCAATACAAAGCAAAACTTGATTGTACCATGAATTTCAAAATTTTATTTATACTATCAAATATTGTAATGTTCCTAGTTGTTTTCATGGCGCATTTCAGGTAACATGATATTCCGCTAGATTATGTAACATTCTATCAAAAATATAATTAATATGCTTTGTCTGCATATAGATTTTACAATTTTGTATACATACAGACATGATATCTTTCTTTTTATCCCTTTTTTTTCTGACTAAAATATTGTTATTTTATCTATAAAATCTGTCTTTGAGAGTTGCAAGAAGCATCCAATAAAAATACTTCATATCAACATGTTAATAAAATTCGAATAAATGCACTAGTTCATAAATGGTGAAAATATGAATCAACTAGAATTCGAATTTAGAATTTCGGATACCAATCATTAAGTGTTTTACCACTCGTGCTAGGGCCGGTCGGCAATTCGTGCATGGAGTGTACGAGCTCTTTTACGGAAACATGACGAAATCGTAACATGGGAGCACGCAATTGATGCAATACTGACTGAGAAAAGTTATTGCCACATGCGAAGGATTTAATGGCGCAGTGTCATAATACGCTGCGCACGTTGGAATTCCATTCCTTGCCACTACCCTTCTTGTGACTTGTCCTGGAAAGCAAACTCTGTTTCCACGTGAAGGAAAACCATTTCAAGTTGCCAAATTGTGTGCTTTTCCAGTTGCCACCCACATGGGAGAATTCACATAATAAGTGGTAAAAATATTCTTCAGAAAAACTGCATATGCACAACATGATTTTTGAAGCGCATCGATGAACACTCGATTTTTCATTAGTACGTGCGCAGGAAACTAAATTTTGGAGCACATTAGAGCAATTTAGATTATCGCTAGGCAAATAGTTAAATATATTTTTATGTATAGTGTATAATCCCAGTGATTGTGTCCACAAATTAATTTGGATGCTCGACTGTGGACAGGCCATGACACAACAGTAAGATTTTAACTAGATCTCATCAATTAAATACACATGGCTCCTCTTTATTCATATTTGAATGAAAAACATAAGCTCCTTGCTTTAGTTATCCACTTTTCTCTTCTGTATTCTCTAATAACTAAAAATCAGAACCGAATTTAAATTAAGAACATAAGGTCTTCGCATTTGTTATCCACTTTTCTATTTTCCATCCCATAGTACCTGATTACGATCAATTTCGATATCTCTTACTACTATCTTTCGCGCCGGCGTCCTGCCCGTGCCAACCAGGCTATTCTTCTGAGTCATTAAATCCATAAACTTCAGATTACAGGACAAAAACAATATTATTTAACTAAGAGAAAAAATACATAAATATGGCAATCGTTGCAGAAACATAATAGCAATTCAACGGAGCAGATAAACGTGTAAGCCCTCATCAAGTTCAATAAACCCACACAAGTTGTCCTTAAACAGTAAAAAACCTAATAGAATGCTGTATTCATATCTTTTGACCAGGATTTTACAAGTAGAGTTGCTGAGTGAAGGCATACCCGTGGCTACAGAGAGAGAGAGAGAGAGAGAGAGAGAGAGAGAGAGAGAGAGAGATCGAATTATAAAGTCAACTCAATGGAGGAGAAGGAAAAAAAAAAACATCTCTTTTGAATCATTACCAGAGGGATGCCCCCCACTAATCCTCATGTTTAATTAAATTGTTCTTGTTCTCGCTTCAGAAATTAGCTTCCTCCCGATTTGAGTGTGTTACTAAGCCTGCAACCAGAAACACAGTTGAAACTGATTCAATATTTGTTAAGAGATTACTATGTTAATAAGTATGTGGACAAAGTATAAGAAAAAAGTGAATGCCATCCTGAATGCCTTCATTAGAGGTCCATAATGATAGTCACTTTATGACACAGATAATTTATTCAGGCAAAGTTGATGTATTTTCTTTGGCATTAGATAGGAAAGCAAGCTAAAAAATCTGTTCTACTAGAACTATGTCACATATCCTTGAGCTTTGCATGGTATTTTGATGGATTAAGCAGGATTTGTTCGTTTGAAGTCTTGAACAACTTCATAAGGTAAGGCCTGTCCTTAAAAAAGATTCATTATTTTCTTCACAGAAACTTAAGTGTTAAGAAGCATACGATCACAGAGAAAATATTTCTCAATAGTGGCACAACAAAAATAGGCCTTTACCTTTGTCTTAACTTCAGTATGTATGGATCAAGAAATTTAGTTAAGACTTACCAATCCAAGCCTTCAAAAAGACCCTCTCCTTTTATAGCAGAAGTTTTGAAAATAGCCCACTGACGATTTTTGATCTTGTGAAGTTCCAAAGATTCAGTAATGGCAGCATCATCAAGTGCACCAGGGAGATCCTGCATAAGAAAGCACAAGTACCGATCGTATGGAAAAACCGAAGTTAGATAATTAGCTGCAATTTGCACTTTCAGATTACCGTGGCACATTTCATATGTACTGGTATATAAGAAGTGAAAGACATTTTTGATAATAACTTTGCATAGCATATAAATGCGACCAATGAAATTCCAGTAGGCCTGTAATGGACGCTATAGGTAACAGCACAGGTACAGAAGAAAATTTCCTCTGCACTATAAGTTAAGAGGGCTCTTATTAGCTATATACCCTCTCTATTAACAACATCAAGTGATTACTCCTTTACCAATGCAAGGATTGAAATATCATAGCGACATGACGTTAGTCTTGCTGTCCCTTATTTAAGAGTGAGAAGAGAGCACGCACAACCATATTATTATTATAGGGTTAGTCATCTTAGATATTCAGCAATATTTCTCCTTTATCACAAGCCTAGGGTGCATATCACACGTCCTATAGAGGGCACCCTTACAGTTATCTTGCATACAGCACAATGATTGCTACAACATTTCCAGTAGATATGGGCCAACCCCCATTCTATCCATCATTTCTATTAAACAACAGTCTTTGTCCTTGCAATTGCCTTTAAATATTTTATTTACCCTTAAATTTATATAAGCCAAAAAATCATATAAATTGCGCCCATCCGGATTGCTTCATTGCCAATTTAAGGAATTATCCATCACAATTTTACATTATATCATCTCAAAATAAGCCCAATCATAAGCACAGAAGTAATCATGTCCTTCGTTTTCAAGCACCCACATGTTAAATGGTCTAAAGTCTAAACCTATCTGCTATAGAATAAACGACAAGTCTGCCTTTCAATGTAAGATGTACATGAATTGATGTGGTGCCAGAATTTTACAAGTATGAAAAGAGAACTTCAATTTTAGCAGGTTAATAAATTCGTAAGTGTTTGCTTTTCACCTGCTTGTTTGCATAAACAAGGACCACTGCACCTTTTAGCTCATCCTCCTGCCAATAAAAGAAGAAGAAGCAATTATGTTAATGTATTAAGTACTAACAAGTAAAAATACAAAAAGCTGAGGTAATGAAGCTACAATAATCCAACAAAATTAATGTTAGAAAATAACTTTGCTGGTCTACCAACTGACTGACAGGTCCTACTAGTCATCAACCAAACTAACACCGACAACTATTTAGAATAACCAAAGAACAGTTAAAATGGCAAATTCTCTTTCTTTCCCCTTTTCTCATATGTCATTCCACACCGGGAGTCACAAGCGCCTAAATTATGACAACATCGAACACAATATGACCATATACTATCACAAGCACAATGTCTTCATGTGGCCATCATCAAGAATGAAGCAAATTAATATTATCTCCATAGTCGCCATAAGTCATCTTAAAGATGAAACCACAAAGTATAAGCATCATTGTGCTGCATACCTCCAAGATAGCATGAAATTCTTCCTTTGCAGTTACCAGCCTCTCGGTATCACTTGAATCAACAACATATATTATAGCCTGAGTATTTGGAAAGTAGCATCTCCAATATGGCCTGCAAAGGCACATTCACAGAAATGACTTCGGCTCAAACAACAGATCAAAGTTCCAGGACAAGCAAATTTATGATGATTGCGAGGTCCAATTTAAACAAGACAAAGTTATTTAACAACAAAATTACAAGTTAAAATACCGGTAGAGATTCATGAGAATATCATATTCCCATCAGCTAAAACAAGATCACTAGCTCAGTACATCTATTATCTTCTCCTTGTTAAACTGACAAATCTCTCCATCTGCAACTTCTCAATGAGGTTTAGTTTTCTCAGTTGAATTGTGCAACTCTAGTTTGATACAGTCTTCTCTTTTCTGTTTTCTTTTTTCCCAATTGGCCGAGTCAAAAGAACTTACTTCCTAGAGAAACAGCAATAAGACAAATTCTCAACTACTAGTTTCTTAAAGAGTTCGCAATAAAGTTGTTTCACAAAAAAGACCATAAATTTTTCTTAATTTAGTAAATGAATTGCATGATCAAGTTTGATTTTTCCATCTAACCAATCATGTATAAAATAGAATGTATTCAAGTAGCATGAGATTAACATTCGAGTAAAATTAATCAAGTTTCCAATCAGAAACTACTAATATCACTCCAGGAAGGTGTTTATTTTCGATCATTTTTTAGTGAGAAAATATTTGATATTGAAAATGGAAAAATTATTTCCTTCCAACTAACCGGTTCAAAGCTAGTTAAGAAGTAAGATATATGAAAGGGTTTTCAATCATCAAACCTTTGAAAAATGCCAAGTAGCTTGTAGGTACAAGTGAATTATCACAGTGAAAAGATACTCATTAATAACATGTCTAAGGCTAGGAGAACATCTTTCAAATCTAGTAGCAAAGATATAAGAGCCATGTTTTTTAGCTTTTACACTTGCAAAGTTTAGGTCCCGATTAGTATCTAGTTTGCGAGAAAATGAAGAATATTATCTATAGGAAAGTTAGTACTTGAGAAGCCAAAATATTATTTTCCGATTTCTGGGGAGAAGAAAGAAAGAAAGTAATTAGCAGGACACATTACATTCATTATTGTTAAGATGAGATAAAATGAAGTACCTGATGCTTGTTTGCCCACCTGATTGAGAAGCAAAAAGTTCATATTAGAAGAAATACTTGGTATGTTTCGAAGAACATAAGTTAATGAAAGTTTTATAGAGCAGACAAAACTAAATGCTTACAAGAAATATGGTGAAACATGATTATTAACTTCCCTAAACAAAAAAAGCTCTTTAAATGTTTTAATTAAGTCAATAGCATAAACAGTGAAGTCATGCAAAATTGGACCTTTCAATGTGGAAGATAGCTGAAGGAATTGACAAATCTGACAATTGATGCCATTATAAGCTAAAACGTAAGATATAGTCTGTAAATAACTAACCTCCAAAAAGAATTTATTTTCTACCAAATGTCAAGCATAGATTAACCTTCAACATGAGAGAAGTCCCTATCATCAACTTTCTACATCTCTATCTCTTTATATCTGTACCTCGTTTTCACTCATTCAAGGTGTCAAGTCCAACTAGCCGAGTAGAATTAGCAATTATACAAGCCTTAACTGTTCCCTCCAATGTAAATAACCATTGCGGAAAACTAGGAATTTGTTTAGAAACTAACAATGTTTTTAGCCTATGTCGCTAGAGTTGATGACCTTGGTCTACCCTTGTGAGATATCCTTATCCTTTCCTGACTTAGCATCTGCTAAGATTTGTTAAGCCTGGTCTCGTGGAACTATAAATTCTACCTAAGAGTTGATTTCCCCAACATATATGACAAGGCCACCCCCGCCAATTGGACACATCTTAGTCCTTTCTCCTCTCTCGATGAACTCTTCAACGCATGTCTCATCCATTATTGGACAAATATTTGTAGGGCCGAAAATCATCTTTTACATTCACATCGAGACCAAAGTCACTATATTTCAGAGGTTCCTTCTGTGCTCTATGTCTGTGAGGCACTGATCAACTCGCTTTGGCTGTGATCCACTTTTCGCAACCTTACAGACCAGCCAAACCTTACATACATCAATTCAATGAGAGATATCTGATTTTCGACCATCCAACGGACCGTAGTCTGATTTAGAAACAAGGACAACTGAGCTCTGCATTTTCAACCTAGGGAAGTGATCAAGAATGGTCCGAACATCCTACACAACTCTAGTGCAAAAGCATAGATTTCTAAGCACTATAATTTAACCCCAGGCAGGGCAAAAAAAGGTCAGATCTGCTAAGTCTCATGTGAGCAAAACAGTATCAGATTTAATTTTGAGACATTCCTGATTTCCAAATCCTCAACTTTCTTCAGCATTATTTTCTACTCATAACACCCTTAACTCCTGAAGTATCCTTAGGTTTCATATCTAATATTCACAATACTAAGAATCGTGCATCAAAAGGGACCTTGTACATTTAGAGATGCCACATTGATTGCATGAAAATGACATTTATCTATTGTACTTAGCACATCACGCAATATTGACCAAGCATCCACATGCTAACATAACCTTAAGCTACAGAAAAAAAAGACATGAACTTGGTTATCAATTGTTGCATAGATTCACACCCATCCAACATAGATTCACACCGTCCAACATGAAACAAATCCCACAACGAAGCATCTATCTCCATTAATGCTAAGAATACTAAACCTGAAGTTTCCAATAAAATCTAAGTTTATCAGCAGTAGATTTGAGCAATACACTCGTGCAGAGATGATCAAACACAAGTAAAGTAGCAGATCGACATACCTAGATCCCAAACCTGAAACTTTATATTGTTATACTGCACCGTTTCCACATTGAATCCGATCGCTGAACGAAATCAACAACGAAAAAGAATCAGTCACCAAACTTAGCAATTGATCAGAAAAATTCGACACAGAACACTCACTCGGGATTGTCGAGACCACTTCCCCCATCTGAAGCCGATCTAAACCACGAAAAACACAATTAGATCAACAGATCCCGATCAAAAACACAAACAAAAACCCCTAGAAATCGAAGAAAGGGAGGGGAAGTACATAGGATAGTGGTTTTCCCGGCATTGTCGAGGCCGAGCACGAGGATCCGCGCCTCGCGATTGCCGAAGAGCGAGGAGAGCATCCGCGTGAAGAGGATGCCCATGGTTGCGCCGATTCGACTTCGATTGGGCTTCTAGGGTTTCGAATTCTCCACGGAGTAGTCGAGATCCGGGGTGGAGAACCCCAAGTCCCCGCGATCAACGACGAGGGTGCGTGAGAGATCCACAGAGAGAGAGAGAGGAGAAAAGCGAGAGCGGAGTAGAATCGAGAGCCCCGATTTTCGTATTTAGCGACTTCGCACATGGCATGGTATTCAACTATTCATAGGTGATTCTTCGGTGTAACCGTGATATGACGTTCCATTTTTTTTTATTAAAAATAGGAAAAATGTATAAAATTAAAATTTATTGGAAGGGAAAACTTTAGATAATGCCCCGTAATTTTAAAATTACTGTCTAAAGAAGAGTACGTATATTACTGTATATTATATATAGATTGTATAGATTTAGATAGATAGATATCTACAATGTGAATATTAAAACTTTTTCATAATAATTAATAAAAATAATATGTGACCTGGCTTTTAGTGCATGATACTGATTATTTTTGGAGGATCTCATAAGTTTTTTATTTATCTTTGTAGAAAAATAAAATAATTAAAACTATACCAATGAAAAGTAGAAAACAATAAAGAATAGGAAGGTATCTAAGTTTTTTTAAATTATAAATTATTTTGATTTGGTTATCTAAAATTTAAAATTTTAATTTTATTACTAATTTTTTAATTATTTTAATTTTCTACAAAGATAATAATTATTTTAATTTTAATTATTTAATGTCTATTTTATTATAAAATTTAGATACTTGACCGTTTGGATATTAACTAAGACTTCATTTTTACAAGANGAAAACAATAAAGAATAGGAAGGTATCTAAGTTTTTTTAAATTATAAATTATTTTGATTTGGTTATCTAAAATTTAAAATTTTAATTTTATTACTAATTTTTTAATTATTTTAATTTTAATTATTTAATGTCTATTTTATTATAAAATTTAGATACTTGACCGTTTGGATATTAACTAAGACTTCATTTTTACAAGAAGATTGCGTTACGGGAGGTGAGAAACGACGATAGAAAAATATCATGTTTGTTTCCGTACGTAATATTATATTCTGTGATCAGTCCGTTATAATATATTTTATGTAGTCGTATTGGAGAACACATCAACGTCATTCTATCTAATAGCGTCAGGCTTAGTTTGGTATTGAGGTCTATCTAAAATAAATAGAATGAAGTTGAGAAAAAATTATACAGGGATATGCTTCTGCGTTCTCCGGTTGAACCGCAGAAAATATATCGTAACCGACTCATTGCGATATCCAAATTGGCGGTAGATTCATATGTGAATCGAGGTAGCCTACCTGTGTATAATGTGTTGTGGTGGTGCTGGGGACTTTTTGGTTAAGTGCTATGTTTATATGATCCACACCGTGAGAATGAACGGGTAGTACTGTTCCTTGAGGAAAAGAAATGATACTTAGTGGTATTAAGTGATTGTCGTCTATTGATGATAGTTGATGACAATACGGACCTGACAAGCCGATTGTGCGGGCAGTTGTGGATTGTGTGAAGGGAATGCCAGTCGGAGGTATGCAAAAAGGCAGAGTAGAATGGTGGCTAAATTATATTATTGTGTGCCGGCGAAATTTTGAATTCGCAGTTGAGGACGACATTTGTTGATGTCGAGGAAAGCAGAGTCCTTGTTACATCAGACCCTATGGATATCGCTGCCAAGTATGTGAGAGAATGCACAATTAGAGTGGGAATTGTAGGAATTACTATATAAGGTGATTCAGGAATAATATCTGGGCTTGTGGGAATGAGCGTATGTATGTATCTAAGTTTTATGGATGAAACTTTTGGTTAACGGGGGGAGAATGTAATATACCGAATTTTTAATATAAAAATAGATGTAAATAAAAATAGTGTAAAATACTATTTATTTCTTTATACATGTACTCGTTGTTGTTGAGCCTTGGGCGGACAGGGGATGTGTTGTCCGTTCGGCGTCTGTGTACGGGCCCGGATCGACTAAATTGACGATAGCGGGACGTGCGGAACGTAATATTACGTAGGGAAACAAACATGATTTTTTTCCAACGTACTTTCTTATGCACATAACGCAATTTCCTCGCAATTCCAAACGAAGTGTTAGATAGACCTCAATACCAAACTAAGCCTAAATCTGATAAAGTAAATAGTTGTATTTAATTCTAAAGTAGAAAAATCATTAGATAGCTCAAATCAAATGAAGTACAAAAAATTGGATGATAAATTTTTAAAAGTTATATAGTCGGAGCAAAATAGACAAGTAGGTCANCTAAGCCTAAATCTGATAAAGTAAATAGTTGTATTTAATTCTAAAGTAGAAAAATCATTAGATAGCTCAAATCAAATGAAGTACAAAAAATTGGATGATAAATTTTTAAAAGTTATATAGTCGGAGCAAAATAGACAAGTAGGTCACATAAGTTTTATACATTTTGATTACAATAAATATACTAATTTTATATTAAAATTTACATAAATAAAATTCTGTTATTATATTTTGCAATTAATATTTAAAACTTTAAATTATTGTCTTAAATTTTAAGTTTCGAGACCCAATCTCTAAAACTCGTGTAGTTGAGGGTGTACTTGCAATTTTGCCATAAAAAATTTAAAATTGTTATCAATGTCTCAGGGGTTTATACGATAAATTCTCACACTCACCCTTTCTCTGCGTCGCCGCTTTGGTTTTTTCACTCTCCTCTCCCTCCCTCTCTCTCCCCCGACAATGGCGTTATTATCTCCATCATCTACGAGATTCCTATGCAAAAACCCTAACCCTACACGCGGCGATCGAGCGATCGCCTCCTCTCTCCGCCGCGCACCATCATCGGTGGTTTCCCCTCGCTCTAAACCCTTCTCCTTAGCGATCTCCTCGCGATCGCCGACCCGTCGATGCTCCGCTTCGCTCGCAGAGTCGCCGATCGTCGCCGCGGGGTCGCGGTTTCAACTCGAGGATGTGATCGAGGCGCAGCAGTTCGATCGGGATATACTGAACGAGATCTTCGAAGTGGCGCATCAGATGGAGGAGATCGAGAAGAGCTCGACCGGGAGCGCGATTTTGAAGGGGTATTTGATGGCGACGCTCTTCTACGAGCCCTCGACGAGGACGCGGCTCTCGTTCGAGTCGGCGATGAAGCGGCTGGGTGGGGAGGTTTTGACGACGGAGAATGCGCGGGAGTTCTCCTCGGCGGCGAAGGGCGAAACCCTAGAAGGTACCTGACCCCTCCAACTACAGGACATTTTGAAATGAACTTTAATCATATTATTGATAATTCCTCATCTCTTTTTTTTCTTTCCCCTTTAAGTCAGTTGAGTTGTAGAAATTATAAAGTTAGTGGCTTTATTAGCTATTACCTATTAATTGTTACCGGAATCTACACTTTAAAGCTGTTAAATTTAATGGTTAAATTTAACAATATCCTAATTTGTATGATTGTCAAAAATCACATACAAAAAAAGTTGTAGTTAAGGAGGTGCCATTACGAAAGAAGTAAAGTTGAAGGGGTCCCCATACTGATACATATTTACTTATTATTTGTTTCAGGGTTTCTTAATTGATTGCAGAGTGAAATATTTTGCAGATACTATAAGAACTGTTGAAGGCTACGCTGATATAATTGTTTTGAGGCATTTTGAAAGTGGAGCTGCGAGGAGAGCAGCTTCCACTGCGAGTATTCCGGTCATCAATGCCGGAGATGGTCCAGGGCAGCATCCAACACAGGTACATAAAGTAAATTAAACTACTGAGAAAGAAGAGGAAAAGGAATCATGCTTTTAAGAAAAACTTTGTGAATTTTTTTATACTTATATTGGGTTCTTATCCATATGTTGCGATCCGAAGCTAGTTGCTTGCAAATGTATACTACTTTTAGTAAATAAGTAATATAGTAACCATGGGATAAATTTTCTGTCTTTATCTTTTGATTCGCCCTTCCATAATGTATGCCACTACTACTGGTCAGGGATTCCAATGTCGGTCGGCATGGTGGGCATGCATTGGCATGCTGTGATGACCAGCTGTGATCAAAATGCACTGCTTTAGTGAAAGCATACTTATTCTATATAGCTAGATTTTGATGTAATGTATTATATTTATTTTATTATTGGTTTTTTTTTTTTATGCACAAGCACTTGCATTGCTATTGTTTGGCACTGCATCTATCTAATTATATAATGATTTAGAAATAGCAAGATGTGGAAATGTTTAGGCAGCTGTGACCCACATAAATGCCATTCTAATGGTTTTGGAACAACTAAGACAACCATTGCTCTATTTACATTACATATTTCGCTACTTCAGGAAGGATCATTGAGTTCTCTTTGCCCATGTATGCTGTCTCGTATATTGCCATATTGGAAACCTGTTCATCTCAATTTTCTTCTACTCATGATCCATGGCCACTCTTTGTTTTTCTTTTGCTTGCTTTCCATGGCTTCTTTTTCAATTGCATGACTTTCACTAATAGGAAAGATTACAGATGGTTAGAGAGATTTACATGACAAAAGACCTTCAACTCCGCTTTTTTCACCCTACATGACTACAGCAAATGTCCTATGGTACTACCAATGGAACTACATGACTACATTAATCTCCACCAAATGGTCCCACTTGTGTTATAAATTTTGTATTAACTTCAGGGCCTTAGCATTCTTCAAGATGTTTACAGAACCTTAGATAATCGATTCCATGAAGTTAGTCCTGCTGCTTCTCTGTCTTCTCTGTCTATTTTGTTTTATATATGTTAATCTTTTAATTTGATAGGTTGATCTAGCTTCTTCTATAGTTTACTATGACATCTCACTATTACTATCATAAGCTTGTTCTAGCTGCACATTTTGAGTTATTTAACTATGGTGAAGCAGTGACTTATCCATACATCAACATTTAGGATTGTAGATGTTCAAATGGAGGTATAAGCTATCACACAGCTAATCCATCCTCATTACCCTTTTACTAGTTTAAGACAAACCTGTATTGTTATAATTACCATTTTTGCAATATGATCGCATATGCAATCATATTTATTAGTTTCTCATTTGCAGGCTCTATTGGATGTATATACCATAAAAAGAGAAATCGGAAGACTCGATGGGATTACCCTTGGCTTGGTTGGAGATCTTGCTAATGGTAGGACGGTTCGTTCTTTAGCATATTTGATTGCTAAATATCAAAACATCAAGATTTATTTTGTGTCTCCAGAGGTTGTCAAGATGAAGGTACCATCTATGCACTAGGATCAGTTTGTAGAATTTGTCTTCTTTTTAGAGCATCGTTATCTGATATTCATTCATTCTTCTTTGCTATTTTGTTAACTTCTTCAGGACGACATTAAAGACTACTTAACAGCAATGGGAGTAGAATGGGAAGAAAGCTCTGATCTATTAGAGGTGGCATCAAAATGTGATGTCGTTTATCAAACGCGGATTCAGAAAGAGAGATTTGGCGAGAGAGTAGATCTCTACGAAGCAGCTCGCGGGAAGTACATAGTGGACAAGGTGGTGTTAGAAGTGCTTCCAAAGCACGCAGTTATCATGCATCCGCTTCCAAGACTAGATGAGGTAATTATACCTGTTCATTGTCCTCCATACCATCATCTTTCTTTTCTGCTATTAACGTCATAAATCGGCGGTTTACCTTTAAAACCCATTGATGCTTTTTGAATAGCTCTTCTTAATCAGCACTTTTTCAGAAGCTATGAATTTTAATCTAAAAGCTACTCGTGAATTTTAATCTAAAAGCTACTCGTACAATAAAGACGACTTTGCCCTAAATGAAAGCTGTGTGAACTTGCTTTTTGCGTTGCAGATTACAGTGGATGTCGATGGTGATCCTAGAGCTGCATATTTTAGACAAGCCAAAAATGGCCTCTATATCCGGATGGCTTTACTGAAGCTGTTACTCCTTGGCTGGTGATTGATGGCTTTACTGAAGCTGTTACTCCTTGGCTGGTGATTGTTTTGATGATCCCGCAATTTTGATGTGAGATATGCTATTTGTACACCAAAAGTATGGTGTAGATTTTCATGGGAGAAATGCTATTAATTATCTTCCACAATTTGCTGTTTTTTTTTTTTTAAAAAAAAAAAAACAACAACTATACCAACCGAGGCTTAAATATAGCACTTAAAGAGTTGGGGGATTGTCGAAGACTCCTACATTTTTATTAATGGGTTAAAATGAGTTATCTATACGTATTTCTGAAGTGTAAAAATAAGAGTTATTATTTGTAATATAATATTTTACCTTTCTATTATGCAGCACAGGTTCGCTAGTAGTAATAGCTGTTGAATCAGACCATCATAAATATTTTCACTTATATGACTCCAAAAAAATAACCATCAGAAGAGATGTTACAGAGGATAAATATGACATCCTTATTCATTAGCTCACAAACATATATCCTGAATCCTTTGACATAACCCTTATTATAGATCATATGGGGAACCATACCCTTGAACCATAGAATCAAAATTATGATCAGCAAAAAGGCCATTAGAACTCATTGGTGATTCATCCCCATAAGCCCACCAATTCAAACCCGCTCCTTTCATTCTCTTATCTTCCTCTACATATCGATCGCGCGAAGGCGAAGAGAGATCATCTAAGATAAATCCGTCTACATTCTCACTAGCTTCTGCATTCGTCACATCAATTTTGTCGAATTCAACAACTTGAGTTGAGATAGGCTCGCTCACTACTATACCATTTGTAGAATTACCACTACATTGCCCTTGGAGAATCTTACTACTAGAGCAAAGAGAGGGGTTGTGGTGGTAGTGGAGTTGCTGTAGCTGTATTTGTAGCCGAATTCTTTCGAGGGCCGATGCATTTAGTGTTTGCGAGCCGACGACCTCGTTCCATCCTCCGTTGAGCTCTCGCCTTTGCTTTCCGAGGAGCCTCTTCTTCAGTTTGGTGTTCCAGTAGTTCTTAACGTCGTTATCGGTTCTTCCTGGTAACTGCGCGGCTATAATGGACCACCTTAGCGCATTTTAAAGTATAGTTGATTAGTGCTAATTAGGCGATATGGATGATTAATGATGGGATTAGATGGATGCTACAGATACCTGCTCCCAATACTGATGTAGAGGCTGCAAATAATTTTATCTTCTTCTGGTGAGAAGTCGCCGTGTTTAATGTTGGGCCTTAGATAGTTTAGCCACCTCAATCTGCAGCTTTTTCCGCATCTCTTTATCCCTGCAATGTTCAGTGAGAGATTAGTACGTAGTTACAAACTTGCAATATTTAAGACCGTCATGTTAGTTTTCTAGCTAAGCTGCTTTCCTCGACATTAAGGGCCTGTTTGGCTTAGCAGTTAGCTTTTAGAACAATTGCTCTATTTTGAAATAAAGTAGCAATGGGATGTTAGATACATATAATTTCTGAAAATTTACCCTTTTGTGGAAGCTAAAATTGACTTTTGGATCTCAAAAGGAAAAGTAAAAGGGTAATTGTATTGTGAAAATTAAATAGTAACTCTTTTTTGTCGCATCGTTGGTGTAGCTGTTAATTCCGAAAGCTCGAATTGTTAAAAGATATTGTAACGATCTAACTCACTAGCAATAATAACTCATTAGATTCCGAACCACGGGTTCAAAATGCTTAAACCATGCATGTGATTATGCAACAAACACATATGAACACGTTTTTAATATATTTATGTACTGTTGTAAATAAGAATTGAGAAGATAAACTTGGGCTAACCAATCTTATAAGGAGGTGCAATCCAGTTGCCACCAGTTCCATGCTCCTCAATATAAACCTTGAGCTTTGCATCCTCTTCAGGAGACCATGGACCCTTCTTCACACTTGCCTTGTCACAGCATGGTGCCCTTCCCATTTCTCTCTCTCTCTCCCCTCCTCCTCCTCCTCCTCTTTCTCTCTCTCTCTCCACCTTGTTGCTTGAAACTGTGTGAGTTCAAACTTAATAGGAAGAGAGAGAGAGAGAGAGGGGAGCAACTGTGTGAGTTCAATTTTTTTTTTTTTTCCATATTTTTCCTAGGAACCAAGCAGTCCCAAAAACAAGCAACTAAGTTACATGCAAGAGTTGTTTGACTATATTAGCGAATTAGGATAATTACCCCTTCATAGCACATTTTTGTCAACACAATATTAAAGCATAATGATAAAACTTAGCCCAACAAAGTGATCAGTAAAACAAAATGAGATGATTTAATAGTTTTATGTGACTTATATATTAAAAGAAGCATGATTAATGAAGCATAAGCACCACAGTAGCTTCCAAAGAAGAAGCTTACAGGAGTTGTCACCATGGAGGAGAGTCACCTAAACAACTTCCACAATGACACCTATAGAGAGTGTTAGGACCTTCCCAATTTTTTACAAATTGAATGCTTTAGAGAGGGATTTGATATGTCCTTGAAAAACCCCAAGTATAATAAGATTGGGTTAGTGGTCTTGTTGTAGCTTTATTAGTTGCGTTTTTATCTCCTAGCAGTGGTCTTCTGTACTAATAAGCACTATAGTGGCTATCCTTTGACAATTATGTGCATGCCTATGAGATGACAATTTAGTTGTACATGTCAAATTTAATGGGGCGAGAACAATGGGGCCTTTAATTTGAATGCTAAAATAAAATAGGCTCTATTTGAGATTACAGAAAGATCAATACAATAAGAAAGTACATGAAAAAAAAATTATATTTGTTTCTAGACATAATATTACATTTACGTAACATATTTTTTGTAATTTAATCAAATAATAAAAAATATATTCCAACGTATACTTTTATATCCTAAATGGACCTCAATACTAATCAGGTCAAAAACTGTGTGACACGAGCTTTTTTATTGTGCGTTATAAGAACCTTTTCATTGTGCTTTAATGTCAAGGAATTGATACACGCCCATAAACCTGTTTGGAGGCCAAAAACACATTATTTCTCCCAAAACGCAAACGTCAGTACAACAAAACGTGATTTACAAAACTCTCCTTCTAAGGTGACAAACTCGGAGTTTGATTTTTTATGTATCACGGAAATTCTACAATTTTAACTTCTCCACACAGTAGTAGGCTTTAGGATTTTATGACAATGGAAGAAAAATGAGCTAGACACTCTTAGGTAGCTAACATAATTCATGGCGCACATACTTCCTCAGCCAATTACCACATACCGTGCTGCAAAAGGTAAGAGAGAAGTCGATAAAAATAAGGGGAAAATAAAAAAAATTCAATATGTTGTATGCATGATGAGACATCCAAACTGATAAATCTACCACCAAAGAGATACACAAATGCAAATCTGGATTAACAACATCCGAGTGGATCGATCTGGAGAATCACCGTTCATTTATCACATAATACTATCAATACAAGTGCAAGTGAAGCAAGATACTTGGTTTCTGAGAGTAGGAAAAGAAGCAAACTAAAACATCCGCCGGCAAATGTTTGCAAACTAAGATATCAGATCCACAGCACATGCTAGATAGTAATTTTCGCCCAGCGCCATTTCAAATCTCGGAAGCATAATAAACAAAAAGGGCAATGTCTCTCCGGCGACAAACTTTGACTAGGTTTATGATAGTGATGGCAAAAGCATTGTTAGATGCTCACATGTAGAGCCCCTCCGGCACTCCTTCCTTCTTCTTGAACATCACCTTCTCCTTGGCCTTCTTGAAGTCCGCATGCGTCACCTGAAACACGTGCAAACAAAATAGTTTACAAAACAATTCGGTGACCAGAGTTCTCTAATCTCCGAACTCAAACAAAAGGATACTCCTTTTCCCCCAGCTAGAAAATAACCCATAAAAGTCTGAAGAGAATATTAGGGCTATTTTGAGAAGTCTCGTCCTTTATCGATATTGCAATTTTTATCCCCTTTTTTTTTTTTTCATTTTTGCATATACGAGCCAAAGTATCTTCTTGTTGATACAAATGCCCCACTTACATTTCTAGTGTTCAAATTCATCAAAATGTTGGCCAGCAGCAGGCCGATCCATGAAAAGAGAATTTGAACAAAAGTCTGGAAAAATTAAAATGAAAGGGGGAACCTAAATTGCAAAATCAACAAAAAGGTGGAATTTTCTGTAAAAACCGCTCAAGTCCAAAATTCTTCAAAAAAGGAATTCTAGTTTGGATGTTAGCATGCAGAAGTCACCTTAAGGATGGTGGCAATAGTAATAGTCTATTTGGTCTTTTTTGGTCAGAAATCTAGTAAGTGCAGCAAACAACTTGAGACCAAGTGGATCTAAAAAATTGACAAAAAAGAGATGGCATATGACAGGAGATTGTGGAAAGGGATAAATGGCATATAACAAATCCAGAAAGGATTGCCTCCTGTATGAAGATCAACAATCTTTCATATCCAACTCCAGCGACTACTGAACTTAAGACCATCAGCATATTATGATTTCTATAACAAATGAGCAATGCGTCATCATCATCACAAGTTTAGTGAAACATCTCACCCACAAAATTTTGACTTGGTAACTTCTGATCAACAAAAGAAATTATTTTTATGAAGAATTCAGAAAGGCGCTTACCTTCATCCTGCGCTCTCTTAAAGCAAGCAATCCAGCTTCAGTACAGATAGCTTTAATGTCAGCCCCAGAGAACTCATCCTTCGTCATTACGAATTCTTCGAGGTTCACATCATCAGCCAATGTCATCTTAGATGTGTGTATCTACGTGATGACCACAAGAAAGAAGTACTAGTTAAAAAGAAATGAAACACAATATTGGAGAAATATTTATTTGTCAAAACTTAAAGGCAATTGATACCTGGAAAATACGCCGCCTAGTCTTAGTATCTGGGAGTGGAAACTCAATCTTTCTATCAATTCGGCCAGGTCGAAGTAAAGCAGGATCAAGGCTCTCAATGCGGTTTGTTGCAAGAATAACTTTAACGTCACCTCTTGAGTCAAAACCATCCAACTGGTTCAGCAACTCCAACATGGTTCTTTGAATTTCACGCTCTCCTCCTGAATGAGCATCATACCTAGAAAGAAATACAACAATAGCTCTAAGAAACTGATGCAATATTTAGTACACATTTAGAAGCTGATTTTGTTTCCGAAACAAGAGGGGGATAACTCAAAGTTAAGTTATCCCCTTCTGTTTTGCCCAAACACAGCAAAGAGTAACAGTTAGTTGTTCAGTCAAATCAGGTTGTTCTGATGCAAACTTGAAGCAACTACTCAGTTAACTCTATTATAGTTTTGCCCATCATTTTATCATCACTTATCCCTGTAAATTTTTACAGTTTATTCCAAAATCAATTAGTATAGCTACCCCTCTAGTGTCAAACCACAGAAAGAAAATTGATCTTGCTCTCGATTATGTAATAGGAAGATAAATCAAGGATAATGAAGTTATATTTGCAATGAGCTTATCCAAACCGAACTAATATCAAAGAATTCACATTCTACTATTCAAGACATGCATTTCTATTGAAAGATCAGCAATCAAGTACCTTTTCGTACCAACTGCATCTATTTCATCAATGAAGACAATAGAAGGAGACAGATCGTCGGCCACTCTGAAAAGTTCTCTCACTAGCTTGGGCCCATCACCCAGATACTTCTGAATCAACTCACTTCCCACAACACGTAAGAAAGTTGCTGACGTAGAATTAGCCACAGCCTGCAAATAATCATATAAAACAACATACAATGGAAAATCTTCTAAGGCTGGTCTTTGTATATGTCTCAGAGAGAGAGAGAGAGACAGAGAGAGAGAGAGAGAAGGACCTTGGCAAGTAGAGTTTTCCCAGTGCCAGGCTCTCCATAGAGTATGACTCCTTTAGGAGGCTTAATTCCAATGTCCTCATACAGCTCAGGATGGGTCAAAGGAAGTTCCACTGCTTCCTTGATTTCTTGAATTTGGGCATCTAAGCCACCAATATCGGCATAAGATTCCAGAGGAGCCTTCTCGACTTTCATCACAGAAACCATCGGGTCAACTTCATCTTGCAAAATCCCAACTACAGAGAGTACCTGAAGGCATTTAATATCCATTAGACAAAACAAGATCTGCTGAGAACAAAAAGGATCTCAAATTTATTTCCATAGCATTTGGCAGTTCAATTATCAATTTATGAAATGCGATGTAGTAATCGAGCGAAAAGGCATAAAAGTTGGTATCAGTATGTCACTCAATAGAGACTACAAATAGTATTGATCATATGTCTCGTATTAAAGAAGTAGCCTACTTTCAACTGAAAATTTATTAGCAAGACTCCATGAATTTTACAAGCCACATAGTTGTCATGTAATGTGAAAATTGACCGGCGAGATTCTAATATTAGATTACACAATATGTTAACATAACCAAAATGATTTCTCCCATTAATGCTCCTTGAAGTTCATCTCTATCAAGTTATCGATGAAATGCATCAGAATTACTCAATATGGACCTAATCAGGAGTTGAAGATCTGATTGAAAATGCAAATCAATGAGATATAAAAAATTGATTAGATGGCCATGACGCTTTGGAATAGCAAAAAGAATAGCACTCCCCATGCTTGCTTAAGTATCACCCATCAACTTATTCGGTTGGTGTTGTTAGCAAAGTAGTTCTCAACATATCAATCAACAAGCTGTAGAATATGCAAAGTTATTCCAATCACCATCGCAACATCGGAGATCACCACAAGTACAACTTCTCAAATAAATTGTAGAAAACCCTAATATCAATTTCTCCAAGGATCACCAATCTAGATTCAAACAAAGGCTCAATAAAACTCAGAAATGCACGAATCCGCACGTGAAAAAGCCTGTGATCCCGATCTCATCCATCTCCTTGAGAAATCCAAGAAAAGCTTCCAAATTCCCGTCCATAAATCAACAACCAACAATCATACATGTCGAGTTTGGAAGTATCAAACTAGTTTCTCCAAAACAAACAAAATATACCCAAATCGCAAACGCTATATCGCCTATGTGAAGCAGGAAACGGACCTTGTTGTGCATCAGAATGGCGCATCCGGGCTCGAGCTGGTCCTTGTCGACGAAGGAGAGGATGCTGACGTAGTACTCAGGCCCGACGGAGGAGGAGACGATGGCGTGGTTCTCGTCGATGAGCTCCTCGAGATTCCCGACGCTCATGGGCGATCCTCGGAGATCGTCGACCTTGGATCGATCCTCCTCGCTCTTGTCCTCGTGGGGGCGGAGTCGCTCCTGGTTGGCGACGAACTCCTCCTCCATGAGGAGGTAGTCCTTGATGCGCTCGAGCTTGAGGAGTCGGAGGCGACACTTCGAGAGCGGCGTCACGGCGGGGAGGCGCGCCGCGGCCTCGGGGCCCTTCTGCTTCCGCTGCTTCCGCCCAACGCGCGACGGGGGCGCCGCGGGCTCGAACTTCTTCTCCTTCTTGTCTCCGCCGTCGTGCTTGCGATCGCCGGGGAGACCCTGCTTCCCCATGCCGCCGGGCGTTCCCTGCCCCATTTCTCTACGGTTTCGAAGGTTTCTAGGGTTAGGGTTAGGGTTAGGGTTAGAGGTTGCTTGGGGAAGGGGTCGACACGGTGGAGACGAAGAGGGAAGATCGAAAGCGAATGGGGAGGAGTGGGGTGAAGCCGTGTAGGTGCTTTTAGGGGTGGAAACGAGCCGAGCTCGAGCGAGCTTATGTCAGCTCAAATTCGGCTTGAAATTAATTTCGAGCCTAAATCTAGGCTCAAGCTCGGCTTGAAATTAATTCGAGCCGAGCTCGAGCGAGCCTAATTTCGAGTCGAGCCGAGCTCGAGCTCTAAACGAGCTCATTGAAATTCTCGACATTATATAATCAATAGTTTAATTTTTATAGAACATTACCTACAATTTGATGCAACATGTCCAATAGTTTAAAATACAAAATAATTATAAGAAATGTGAGCTAGGGTGACTTCTTGACTAGATGAGGGTTTGAGAGAGAGAGAGAGAGAGAGAGGAAAAAAGTAGAGATTTGAAAATTTGAATGTTATNGTTGCTTGGGGAAGGGGTCGACACGGTGGAGACGAAGAGGGAAGATCGAAAGCGAATGGGGAGGAGTGGGGTGGAGCCGTGTAGGTGCTTTGCTCTCCAATGGGGTATAAATTATTATATATTATATATATATATATATATCTTAACGTAAACGGGTCGGAGTCGAACCATTTGTAGCTTCTGAGCTGATCTAATGGGGCCGGTCTGGGTCATGGCCCATGACCGGCCCATTAACGGCTCCTTTTCCTCGCCCTTCTCTCAGAGGGCTCGCGAATCCTTCTTCTACCGGCCGTCTATATATGAACTTCCCACCCCACACCTCTCCCTTCGATTCTCCCTCCCCACTCGTCTCCTTCCTCCTCTCTCGCGCTCACTCTCCCCGCAACCAATATATTCGCTTCGATCTCACCGAGAAACCTTAGATTCCCGTCTCCGCTCCCGATCGATCTGATCAAAGCTCGAAACCCTCGTCTTTACCGAGCCCTAATCGCGGGGGCCTTCGATCCCTCCCCCGCCGCGTCCTGATTCGGCGGATTCCCTGCTCGATCGGGGGGTAATGGCGGTGATCAACATGGCCGTGAAGTATAAGACGACAGTTAAGGAGCATGGGATACCCGGAGTGCTTAAGATGGTGAGTATTCCTCTCCGCTTCGATCTCTTTGTCCTATTGCGGTTTTTGGCATCTTAAGTAGCTGGGATCAGGATATATTTCCATGTTCCTTTTGTAGGTTTTTTGAACCAATAGGGATTGATCATACTATTTTGAATGAAGTAAAGTGATCGATCGTCCGAGCGATTCCCTTACTCTTTTTTTGGTTTTAACTATCATTTGGCTAAATTTAGATGGGAATGTAGAGAGTTTCCCCAGTATAAGGTAATAGGAAGCAGTTTTTCCGTGGAAGAACTATCTGTTTGATCGTGAAATGTTACTATGAGATTCTTTGAAGTAGTTTAAAGCAAGATGAGATATGTGAGCGTGATTGGACTCCTATGATAAAAAATACGACTTAGAACTCATAAATGGTTCTGTATATAGTTGAGAACTGATTGTTTGTTCTTTCACTTGCAGATGGAGGATAGGTTTGCTTTTGTTCCTAATGATCCGAGATCAGCAATGAAGCTTAAAGTTGATTTCCGAACTATTAAAGGTACTATGTATTTTTAATTTTTTCTATTTTGGATTTCTTGGTTTGAGTTCTATTTAGCAATATATATATAGAGTCCGGCTATGGTGCTTGTAAAAGCATCAAGCACTCAAGCACTTGGTGCTTGTAAGTTTTTTACCGTTAGATCAACTCCTCGGATCATTTTCAACCATTAGATTATACTATTCAACCAACCACCCACTAAACCCTAGGGAGCCCACATCATCTTAACCGCATATCTTTTAATCCAATGGCTAAAAATCTACAAGCACCAAGCACTTGGTGCTTGTAAATTTTTTATCGTTAGATCTACGCCTTTGATCATTTTTATCTGTTAGATTATACTATTCAACCAACTACCCACTCAACCCTAGGGGGCCTACATCATCCTAACCGCACATTCCTTAATCCAAGGGCCGAAAACTTACAAGCACCAATGACTTGGTACTTTTAAAAGCATAGGAGCTCAATTATATATATATATATATATATATAAAATTCATTCTATGGCTCCACACTACTGAAGCTACTGTCTGTATCCTCCGCATTACCTGATTTTTTAAATTTTATTTATTTATATTTTTTTGAATTCTATGTAACAATCTCTAAATAGAATTTTTATTATGGCTCCACACTATTAGAGCTACTGTCGTCATGTATTTGAAGTGCAATGAATTGGATTTAGTTTCCTCCTATTCGGTGCCTCTCATCAAAGGGGAAGTTGTTTTTGATCTCCATTGCAATGGGAAATGGCTCCTTAACATATTTTTAGTGTTGTTATATTTTGACAACTATTCTATTCTTCTCCAGAAGTTATTAAAACGAGACAGGAGGGATTCTTCTAGACTACATTCTGAGAGTTTCAATTTAATTTAACTTTAAAAGAAGAAAGTAAGAGTTCTAACATACTAGTAATATAAACTAGGAAAATTGATTTCTATGGTGGCTAGTTGACTAAAGGGTGTGCAAATTGTAAAATTTTGGACGAATTTTTGGGCTTGCAGTATTTAGGGTCGCCTTTATCAAAAACTTTGGAACTAATGCACCTACAAATAATAATTATCTTTTATCTTGTGATTCTCTGTACAATTCCTGTGGACGATCTTGTGATTCAGTTCTTCTAGTTGCTTGCAAGATATTTTCAATACTTAAACCTGTGATCAGAACCTTAAATTTGTAGAACCATGTGCGGTAGTATTTTTTACCATTATTTTTGTTGACATGCTTTACTCTATGTATTGTTTTCATACTTCTGGTTGTTGAATCTTTGTTACCTTTCTCAGAGGTACCACTTTCTGTTTTATTTTCTTCCTATAAACCTATTATGTGATAACCTGAAGTGCTTGTTAAGTATTCTATTCTCTTTATATTGTTACAGTATTTAACCATAGAAATCTTTGCATATCTCTGAGTGTATGTTCATTTTTGCTTGATTTTAGGTCACAAGTTCAGTAAAGATGGCTCTAAGCAAGCATTACTCAATCTTACACAGGATGCTGAAAAGGTATGCCATTGGGAATTATGTTGGCATTTGACAGTGACACTTCGTCCTGATTGCGGTTTGGTTGAATTAGGTCTAGTTTCGGACTACATTCTTGGTTCTCCAAATGCAATGTTTTGATGCTTTAAAGCTTCACGAAAGAAATCTGAAAGCACTTTCAAGCTCTGCTCCGCCGATGCCATGAAATAATATGTAATGCTGCTATAAACCTCCACTGAAGAAGCATCTTCTTAGATGCTTTTCTGCTGGAGATTCCCACCATCATTTTCAACCATCGGTATAGTGGAGCTCTAAAGCGCTTTCAGTCTTTTTGAGAACTCTAACTTATCAAAGTGTTTTAGATAAAAACATTCCCAAAATACGCCTTAGGATGCAACCATGTTGAAACCATGCTTCCATCTTGTTGTTCCTTGTTGACCATGTACTGTTACTTCAAGCAACTTGATTGATTACATCTTGTTTCAGGGAGTAGGCTACATTTTTGAGTTCGACAATTTTTCTGACCGTAATGTTTGCCGAGATTTTGTAGGTAAAGTCCTTGCTCAGTGAACTTTTTTTTTTCCTTTGTATTGGGTATATTTGTATTTTCTACTAGTTCTTTTCAACAAATACTTACACTATATGAAGATGAAGTATATAAATCAGAAAAAGCATTTGCTCATGCTGCTATTACTATAATTAGGGTGAAGTTCAAGTGTTGAAAATCTAATCATAATTGAAATTAGAAAACTACATTTCTTACCGAAGCTGCCTGGTTTGTGATCATCCTGTGCATAACGGTGGGAACTACTTCATCTTAGCATTATGACTCATAGAGTCGTGCTTATATTGCAGATTTTCAATTCCCAACTCCAAACGTGCCCCCTCTTTTTCTTTCTTTTGTTCTTTATTTTTTGCTTTTGATTTTGAAATAAGTAATATATTGCATATGCCTAAACTTGTTGTGTTTATCAATTAGTAAGATGAAAAGGGGAAGAAAAACTCATATGAAGTTGGTATATTGAAATTTTTATTTCTTATAAATTGAGAAATATAGCTTTTGGTGACATCTGCGCAGGAAAAGTTCTAGGAAAATTTCAGTCCGTCACACCTTCAAAACCAAACGAGCAATCTGTACCTGAAAAGCCTGCTGCTTTATCTCATGTTGAACAACTTAGCACCGTAGAAATGGAGCGCCGGATGAAGTTGTTGCGAGAAGATAGGTAAATTTTGCTATGTTGCCTCTTTTTATAGCCAACACTGAATTTTCTTTTTTTTGGATAACTTTATGAACCAGCCTATCTTCCGTATTTTTTGTCGTTAGCTGTTACTTTGTTAGTTGATACCACTTTTTTTGGTTGATCCAGTATTGATTAATGTTAAATAGATAATTATCATAGTTTAATTGGTGGTCAAGCGTGTTCTGAGCTTTCACATGCTGTTTACTGGGCTTTCACGTTCTGTTGATTTTGATCTCGTGCCTGAGGAATTCATTCTTATAGTAGGTTTCTTGAATTTAGTTGATATAGCCTACTACAAAGTATAAACTTCTTATGTTTACTTCTTTCCTCATCTTCTGATAGACAATCATTCTTCTAGCATATGGCAAGGATTTATTCTGTTACAAAATTATTTTTCTCACGTAGATGGATAGACCTGTGTTTCACAGTAAGTTTAGCCCTCTATTACCCTCTCTAGGTAGATGATTAAAGCATATACTATAATTGGCTCTTGAAGGTACTTTTTATCAGTGAATTGCAGAAATTGCACAAGCAATTTGTTATTAGCGGCGTGCTAACAGAGTCTGAGTTTTGGGCCACAAGGAAGGTAAACCATTTGTTTCTGCAAATACTTAATTATTGTTTTGTTGGTTTTATCTATTTATATCATTCTTATTCATTCTATATTAATGCTTCTCTTTGTTTTTTGCCCTGTTCAGAGTTTACTTGATGACGACGAGAATAAAGCATCAAAGCAGCAGGCAGGGTTTAAAAGTGCTATGCTTGCAGATGTCAGGCCCTCAACAGATGGTCGGGTACAACATGGAATTTCTCTTTTTCTTCTTCTTATTCTCTTCTTCTTTGGCTATTCCTGTTCATCTTTTTTGACCTTCAAAATAACCTACTATATGGTTGGTTACTACTACCATCAGCTGGTATTTAAGCAACCAAGTGGTTATGATATATTTTGATTCATGAAATGATTTTGTTACAGACTCTTGTAAGTTCAATTGCTTTGACACTTCTACTAAAGTTCTTTGACATTGATGCTGGCATTTTTTTGGCAGACTAATAAAGTCACATTTAGCCTGACCCCAGAGATTATTCATCAGGTATTTTTGCCTTTTGCATTATACTTATTTTGTTTTTATAATTTGTAATATTTGAAATTTTCTACTTGTGATGTGAGCTTCACCTTTGTTTTCTTGTTAGATCTTTCAGACATGGTTATCTTGTTTTGTTTTTTTGTTTTATTTCACCTGATAGGATAATGCCTCACTTCACCCTTTACAGAACTTTATTTTGGAGTTAATGGTTTTTTTTTTTNGTATATTTTTGAAGTGAAGACACCTTTAGATTGGAGTTTTACATGCTATTGAAGAGGTCAGGTGGGAAGAAATATGGAAAATGAAAATGAAATTTGATAACTCTGATCCCTTGCTGTTCTTTCTTTCTCTCAATCTTCCGACTAATTCAGGGCTTTTTTTCTCTCTCTACTAATCCAATTTATATTCCCCACCCACCAACCCGGCCCCACTCCCCCCGCCCCAACACCACCAAACCCCCCCACCACCCCAGTATACACCATATGTGCTAATGATCTTGCCGATCATGAAAATATTACGTCCGAGAACAATCTACTCTAGGAGATAAGATAGAGCTATTGTATTTCTATTTGTAGCTTGTTACATTAATTAATCCATAAATCTTTTCATAAAGAGATTATACTTTTCATAAAGAGATTATCTTATTTGAGAAATATCTTGCAGATTTTTGCTGAAAAACCTGCTGTTCATCGTGCATTTTTAAATTTCGTTCCTACCAAGGTAAGATCAATAATGTTGTCCAGCTCTTTATGTTTTTGTTGTACAAGTGAATTGTTAGGTACTATATACGTTGATTCATTCATCTTGCTTTTTCCCTTGAAAAAAATGTCTTCAGATGACAGAGAAGGATTTTTGGACCAAATATTGTAGAGCTGAATACCTCCACAGGACAAAAAATTCTGTTGCTGCTGCGGCAGAGGCAGCTGAAGATGAGGAACTTGCCGTCTTTCTGAAGCATGACGATATACTAGCAAATGAAGCTCGTTGTAAGGTAAGGTTATGGGGCTGTATGAGTGTATGGGTGGTGATTTGAGCAGTGCTTTAAATTTTATTGATGAAGCAAGTTTATTGGATCCTGTCATCAGTCATATGATTGACTTGACTCTTCGATGAAACCGCTTTGTCAATAACATTTCTGCCCTGTTAATAACAGTGTGTGGATGATTGTTGATTCTCTACCACAACTTTTTAGCAAATAATGCTGTTACAGTGTTTGATACCATTCTTATGGTTGTATTTTTTTTTTTACCCTTTTCATTTTTCTCTGCAGATCAGACGGGTTGATCCGACCTTAGATATGGAAGCTGATGTAGGAGATGATTATATCCATCTTCCGGCATGTTACTGATCCTTACTCTCTTCTCTTGATTTTCATAGCTGCAGACATATTATACATTAGCTTAAATAGAGAACTCATGTTATTGCTTAAACAGATAACTGCATTGTTAGCAGTCCTCTAGATCTTCACTCACATTTTCAATTGTTATCGAGAAAAATAAGCTTCTAGATTCTGTAGATGCGGAATGTAAGTATTGCTTATTAGTTTATTATTCATCAATGCTGAGTTTAGGTGGTAAAATGTGTTTGTAGTCCCTGTTCTACCCTAATGTTGCGACTTAGTCTGTGCACTTTCTCATTGATTGCAAAGCATCCCTAAATGTGTAAAATAACTTTTAAGAAAAAGAATTCCAAGTTTCCTTTATGAGGCCATGTCTCATCTTGGGTAACTTAAGAAAAGGTCATTTCATAGAAGAATGTCAGGTGTTGTCAAAATCTTTTAGAGGCTTGGTATGTAATTGCAATATCTGAGAAGTTTCGAGATCTAAAGTGTTTATGTGAAACTTTTAAGGTTAATGAGCAACCCCAGGATGGTACAGGAACTGTGTTGGATACACTTCACCCTATTTTGAATTCAGCAGATTTTAATTTGCATCTTCGTATGGTAATTTGATATCCAGGATCATGGGATCTTTCGTGACGGAAGCAAGGAGACTATGGATGCTGATTATGAGATAGCTAGGAGGACCCTCTCTCAGGATCTTAACCGCCATGCAGCTGTTGTTCTTGAAGGAAGGGCGTTAGGTAGGAGTAGCTCATTCATCCCATTAGCATTTCCCTTTGTGTGATAGCAAAAGTTGCAGCCGGAGGCTGATCCTGAATGTAATCAAGTGTTACATTGGACTTCTAGTCAGACTAGGACTGGCACAAGCCTGGAAAAAAAAGTAATTTGGACCTGTTTTCCTACACCCGACTCAACCCTAATCACAATAATCGTGGTCCAAGCTTGATCCTGAAACCTTTCATGGTTCAAACAAGCTCAGGAAAGGCCGTGATCAGTTTCAAGCCTAATTTTCTAATTGCTCTTACATATTAACTTTCAGTTGCTTCTATTTTAGGTATTTTGAGCTAGTAGCATTGTGAACTCACTATTCAAAACAATATTTATGGAATGTTTTTGTGTTATGGATGCAGACGTGGAGTTGGGCGACACACGAACTGTAGCTGAAGCACTAGCCAGGTCTAAACAAGGTCTGAAACGTGATTTATTCTTTTCATTACTCTGCTACTATTTCTATTTTCTTGACCTTTCTTAATTTTATTTTAACTCCACGAAATATATGCTGCAGAGTCATCCTCTGATTTGCCGGATGAGAATGTCAACATGGAACGACTGGCAAAGGTTTCTCGTATGACCGAGATTGATGACCTTCAGGCTCCGCGAAGCCTCCCATATGCACCTCTCTGTATTAAGGTATGACTCTGCACTATACTGATATGTGACTTACTCCCTGAAATTTTCACATAAACATTTTAGACTCCGACCTTTAAACTTTCTCATGTATTGCAATTCCATCCTACTCCCTAGCCGCTAAAGAATATCTTACAACACATGACTTCTGTTAAAATGACTTTCCAACTCTGTTTCAGTCTAGTTGAAACAAGGTAGTTATTTTGCATGAGTAAAATGGTTACTTTAGGAAAACTTGGCTGCTTTTATTTTTTAGGGATGAAATTACAAATATGATGAAGTTCAAGGACTGAAGTGTGTAAGTGAAAAGTCCAGGGATGTAAGTCAGGCCAGAGATAGTCCGTACATTTGACAATTTAATGATCCCTCCTGTTGACCATTTTGTAACTACGAGTTACATTGTATATCCTATTTCTTCAGGACCCCCGTGAGTATTTTGATTCTCAGCATGCCAATGCACTTAAAGCTCTAGGCGATAGTGGTGGAATGAAGTCTATAAATTGCAACATGAGCACTGAGGAGGTGTACCTTTACTTGCGGAGGCAGATATCTGAGGTCAAAACTCGAGGATTAGAAATTCCAGTTATTCAACCTGAAGCAGCTCTTAAGGTAAATTTTTATTTTGCTGTTGGTTATACATGTTAGACTTCTTCGGAAGTATAAATGGTTTTTTAGTTGGAAGGCTGCAACAGTGTTATTTAAATTGCGATTTTTGGAAAGCCAATAGTATTCCTTACCCTGAATATTGCCAAATTTATCCTGTTCAACACTTTCTTAGGGCTTGTACTTTACTAAATAGTGCTCCACAATTGCTTGATGCTTTCTTGGTAATTCTTGATGGCTAGTATCACCAGTCTACTTCCATGTTATTGTCACGGATTTTCCGGGAATGATTGACCAATTTTACTGATGTGCTGCTAGACTAGTAAATTGCAAAATTTTGGTTATATTGAATCTGTTTCTTATTTAGATCCTTATGTCCATTGTTGTTAAGGAAAGGATTACTTATTATATCAGAACTATCCAAATCGCTGGTGACTTTATAAGATGCTACAACCTTGTCTTTTACCTGCATTGCTGTTGTTGATGACAAGGCATCGGACAAAATTTTCTTATGTAACAGTTTCTCAGCTATTGGGTCTTATAGCTTATTAGAATTAACAAGTAAAGCTGGAAATTGGTTAGTCATCCTCTCTGATGATAAAAATGATAAATGAGATTGAATTACAAAGAATTATAGGTTTCAGTATTTCATGTAATTACGCTGTCTGCCAGTTAAAAGGTTAATTAAAATTTCGGTCAGATCTATGTCATCTTTTAGAAAGGACAACTAATACTTTTGTCGGTGACGATGTTTCACTGTCTAATTATGATGGTCTTTACCGTTAGCTTGGCTTCTTTTTTCATAGGCTATTTAAATTCCATGGAGCAGGAAACCTAACTACCTCACTGGTGTGAGCTAGGTTCTTGATGGGTTGAATCAACATCTTTCGAGTACCAGATATCATCTTGGAAAGAATCCGCAGGAGAGCGTCCTTGATAGGCTACCTCATCGAACTAGAGATGAACTTATGCATGTGAGTCTCTCTGTTAATCTGTCCTTTTAGTGACATTAATATGTATGGATTTAAAGGGTTTGTGCTTGCCATGCTTGCCAAATGCCAATATATATTGTCAGACTGGAATCAGAATCTCTTGTTAGATTCTACTTGATGAAAGTAGCATATTTATTGGAATGCATTGTCCATACATTGTCTTGGTAAACATACAGAGCTAATCTGAACTATAGTGCATATTGAAATGGGTACCTAGAAATTTTTTATTTATTAATCTTTCAGTAATTTTCATTTCAAAATATTTGTCTAGTTCTGTTAGAATTTAATAGGTCTCATAGAAAAAAAAAAGTTATAGAATAATCTGTCAAATAATAGAATTTTCCGTTAGGTTACAAAATACTTTGTGACGTTAATTTTTGACAAACGGGTAGTTAAGCCCACCATAGTTTAAGGGTAGGTAGTAAAAATCAAAAATTTTGGAGTTCAGGAACCCATTTCAAGATGCAGTGTAATTTGGGTAAGATCGGTATGCTTCTACCTTTTAATTTTGTGTTGTATGATTAATGAACTAATATCCTGGTTTTGTTAACAATTTCAGCATTGGATGTCCATTCAGGAATTGCTGCAACATTTTTGGTCATCATATCCAATTACAACTGCTTACCTATATAATAAGGTAGTAATTACATCAAGATTTAGTAGTAGATGGTAGATGGTAATAGAAGCAATTGTCATGATGCATTCTTTGTGGCTATACAATTGTGCCAATTAAACATCTTGCATTGTTGCAGGTCCTAAGGTTGAAGGATGCTATGTCTCAGATATATCAAAAGCTACAGGTACCACCTCTTTCTCTCTCTCGCTCTTTCTCTCGTCTCGTTGTTATTTTATGGCCTTTCCACGGAAGCAGTCATCACTAGGACTCGGTTATATCTCATGGAATTTTCTCTTTAAAGTCTTCTGATTCTAGGGCAAACCCAGCACATGAACCTTTTCACAGAACTACTACATTCCATTTAATACAAGAGTGAATTACGTATGACAGTCGCTAAAACAATTGAACATAAGCTAATTTTACGTTTTAAACTCAAATTTTAACTAATAATCCAGCCTGTCAATATTGAAAATCTTGTGGGTGAATTTTCAGGAAATTAAGGAATCTGTGCAGTCAGATTTCAGGCATCAAGTGTCTCTCTTTGTTCAGCCAATGCTACAGGTAATTCCTAGTTGTCCTTTCTCTCGCGTCACATGAATGTATTATTAAACATGGTAATTTTGAAGTGCAACTCTTGTTTCCTCTTCTTTTCTTTTGTTTCCTTTCTATGCCTTGTATCTGATTTGATTTAATATCTATGCTCGCTTCAGGCATTGGATGCGGCCTTTGCTCACTACGATGCCGAACAGCAGAAGAAATCAGCGAAGAGCGGGAGCAAACAGAACGGAATAGTTCAGTAAAATCCCATATTTTATTTCTGTTCATATGTGCGCGGCAATCAATTAAGTTTTGGTGCTGGTTTCATGATTAAAACACTAGAGAGGCAATATTATTTACCCCACATTATTCCTAGCTGGCGCACCTCTTTCGCTTCGTATGTCCTGCAGCGCTGCATATAGAGAAATCTAAAGCGTTCTGTTTGAAATATTTGAATCTCAGAGCTCACATGATGACATCTGGTAGAGCAATGAGTTGAGAATTATTTTCCTCATTGATCAATTAAAGCAAGGACCATATAACATTATTCTTTCTTAAGCAAATAATGTCGTCGAGTAGATGCTTATTTATTAATGCTGATATTGTCAGTCTGCCTAGTTTGTTGCAGCTGGAAACAGGGATTGGTAAGATCAGCAGAAGCCTAGCAAACTCGTAGCTATGTTGTATTAATTGGGGTGATGGATCACTTTTATCTTTGATGAGAGCTGTCCGTAGTATACTTAAGCGGGCGCACGCGAGCAAGTGTTTATTTATTGAAGCGAATTATGCTAAATTTTGGTCAGAAATTATACGGTTTTATTTCTCAAATTTGAGAAATTATTACACGGTTTGATACCGCTTTTATTTCTCTTTTTGTTGAATTGATCCTGAATTAGCTATACGGCATTTTTTTCGAACATGATGTAGCAGTTCATTTGTATGATGACTAAATAGTTACCATATCATGTGGTGTCATCTGTTAAAAATACTGCTACGGTTTCATCAACTATTTTACGAGGTGAACTCTAGAAATCTTGGATCCGGTAGCCATGAAAGCAACTAATAGATCGATTAAACTGAAAAAATTGTTCAAACTGATAAAAGAAATATACAAAAGTAAGGATTATAGTGCTCGTCGATACGGGCTGTATTTATTGTATTGTATTATACTAGCAAGATATTAGTATAATTCAAAATTTTTTATTTTTGAAATTAGAAATTAATTTTTTTAATAAAATTAAAATTTTGATAAAAATATATAATAAATAATTGGTATATTTTGTTATTAAAAAAAATAAATATTTTGTTATTATCGGCACGGTTCTGTAAAACGACATTTAAATCCTTGCACAAAAGTGAAAGTTTACCTTTTGGGAAAAAAGAGAAAAAACAAAGTGGAATTAACAACAAATAGCGAATGCATAATGCACAACGGTTTCTCATGCATTGGCAACTGTGCATTTCGCAGATTTGTTGCAGTCCAATGGTTCGGTTTACAGATTAATTGGTGGACTAGGTCCAGGTACTTATAATTTCACAAACCGCTCTCTTCGTATTCGTTCTCTCTCCTAAACTTACCGCCATTTGCACTCAAAACCCAAGCGCGCGCGCTCTCTCTCTCTCAACAAATTCGACCCGATTCCTCACCAATCTCTAAAAACCTAATGGCGAAGAAGCGCTTCCCCTCCACCTTCGTCCCCACCCCCCTCTTCCTCCTCCTCCTCCTCCTCCTCCTCCCCCGCGGCGAAGCCCCTCCTATCGAAGGTACCAAACCCCTCCCTTCCCCTCCCTCTCTCCCTCTTCCCATCCTCTTCTTGCGCCTAACGATCTTGATCCCCATCTCCCTCGCAGGCCCCCCGAGCTACGCCTCCTTCGCCTTCGACGCCGGGGCCTTCCCGGTGGAGTCCGACTACGACTACATCGTCGTCGGCGGCGGCACCGCAGGGTGCCCCCTCGCCGCCACCCTCTCCGAGGGCGGCCGCCGCGTCCTCGTCCTCGAGCGCGGCGGCGCCCCCTCCGAGTTCCCCTCCCTCGCCTCCCCGGAGGGCTTCCTCCCCACCCTCGTCGACACCGACGCCCCCGACTCCCCCGCCCACCCCTTCTCCTCCGAGGACGGCGCCGTCCCCAACGCCCGCGGCCGCGTCCTCGGCGGCAGCAGCGCCATCAACGCCGGCTTTTACAGCCGCGCCCACCCCTCCTGGTTCTCCCTCCCCCGCGGCCCCTCCTGGGACATGGCCCTCGTCAACGACTCCTACGACTGGGTCGAGAGGGCCATCACCTTCCGCCCGGTGCTCCGGAGCTGGCAATCCGCCGTGAGGGACGGCCTCCTCGAGGCCAACGTCACGCCGTACAACGGGTTCACGGTGCACCACCTCGCCGGGACCAAGATCGGCGCCACCACCTTCGACTCCTCCGGCCGACGCCACAGCGCCGCCGACCTCCTCGCCTTCGCCAACCCCGACCGCATCCGCGTCGCCCTCCGCGCCACCGTCGACCGCGTCCTCCTCAACCCCGTCCCTCCCGGTTCGCTTCGACCTCCCCTGTATATGGATCGTAACATTTTGTTATCTTGATGTTGTTCCTTTCTTTCAGCTTGATGATCTTATTAAAACTGTCCATTCCAATGTCTTCTTGAACTATGAATTATTCCTCGTTAAATTCTGGTAGTAAGTAAATTTTAGCTCGAATTTCGTCTTATAGTTCGATGCTGATAGTAATTAAATCTTGCTTTTGTAGAAAACTTGCTATCTCCTCTAAATTCAGATCATCTGTTGAACTAGGAACTCGTTTTGTTCTCCCGCTGCAGCTAACTTCTAGTTAGACATTTGGAAATTCTTATCTCCGTCCAAATTCGAGATCTTATGATCCCAACCAAAAGTGCGAATCGGTAAAGAATCAAAATTCAGGACTTCGCCAATTAATAATTCCTTTGTTAGAGTCCATATAAATCTGCTTCTTTGGATAGTAAGGTCTAATCTGGTGCCGACAATGTACAAGGAAGGTCTTAGAACATGAAATTAGAAAATGCGGATAGTAAGTACATATATTTTTTTTTCTTTTAGTTTTAGCTTCATCTGCTTGAATTTATTTAGTCTTACATTTCTGGCCTCATTGTCTTGGATTTATTATGGACACCAAGTTCTTTAAAAAAAAAAAAAAATTTGAGAAAGTGTTTATTGAACGCTGATGGTAATCAACTCTTGCTTTCGTTGAAAAATTTGTCTCCCTTTAGATTTGAAATTTCTGTTTATTAATTTCATATGATGCATCTGTAGCTAGACAATTTGGAAATTATTGTATCTTCACCTCCTGCATTCTCCTTAGAGAATAGAATCCAATCTAAAGTTCATTTTGGAATACTAATTGTTGTGGTATCACCATTTCTAGGCTCGCGTCGGCGGAACCAGCAATCATCGGCGGCAATCGGGGTGCTATACCGAGACCGGCTTGGGCGGCACCACCACGCCATGGTACGGCCAGGGGGCGAGGTGATCCTTTGTGCGGGTGCCCTCGGCAGCCCCCAGCTCCTCCTCCTCAGTGGCGTGGGCCCCCGCCCCTACCTCTCCTCCTGGGGCATTCCCGTCGCTGCTAACCTCCCCGATGTTGGCCAGCACGTCTACGACAACCCCCGCAATGGCATCTCCATCATCCCCTCGATCCCCCTCGACCATTCCCTTATCCAGGTGATGTGAAACAACAACATTTTTGTCTAAAAAGATTAAGCTCCTAGAAGACTAATGTTTTGATCACTTTATTCGATACTCTTCTTGTAACAAACTGAAGGGGATTAGATGAGGTCTGAGCCTGATAATATTTGAATTCAGGACCTGCTGTTTTGATGTTAATATGTCGTTTCGATCGCTGTACTTCATGTAGGTGGTTGGCATCCCCACCGGCGAGGACAAAGACGCGGCCGATGCATCATTCCTGGAGGCTGCCTCGAACATTGTGCCCTTCTTCTCCCCGCCTCGCTCCGTCTTCCTTCACAACCCTTCCTCTCCTCTCTACGTCACCGTCGCCACCCTCATGGAGAAGGTCCCAGGCCCAGCCTCCGTTGGCTCCCTCCGTCTCGCATCACTCGATGCACGGGACAACCCGATTGTCCGCTTCAACTACTTCTCCAACCCGGAGGACTTGGACCGATGCGTCGTCGGGCTCCGCCGGGTCGGCGACGTTCTCGAAAGCCGGTCGATGCAGGAGTTTCGGTCGGTGGTCGGGTGGCTGCCGTGGAGGGGGAGGGGGGATTTCAGGTATGTGGGGCCGGCTCTGCCGGCGAACCGGTCAGACAGGGCGGCGATGGAGGAGTTCTGTCGGAGAACAGTGGCAACAATATGGCACTACCACGGCGGGTGCGTGGCTGGGAAAGTGGTGGATGGTGACTACCGGGTTATCGGCGTGGGCGCCCTTAGGGTGGTGGATGGCTCCACCTTTGCTATCTCACCAGGCACCAACCCCCAAGCCACCCTCATGATGATGGGCAGGTCTCTCTATCTCTCTCTCTCTCTCTCTCTCTCATATATTTGCAATTGAATTGAATTGAAGTGAATTGAATTCTTGTGAGTTTCAGTCACTTAAACTTCAGTCAAATTTGATTCCAAACGAAGTGTAAATTTCTCTCTTTTACGTTGAGCAGCTGTTTTTTTTTTGAAAAACAGGTATGTGGGACGGAAGATGCTAGCTGAGAGGAAAGAAAAGAGCCATAGGAGAAGAGCGCCGTGGCCTCCTCGGCGGCATATGTGAGATATACAGAGAGGGAGAGCTCTGTTTTGCTTGCCCCCCTCAGGATCGATCAATCGATCGATCGATCGACTCTGCTTTTGTATATTCCACTGCCCCCCTTGATTGCAGCTATTCAGAGTACGTTCTTCCTTTTGCTCTTCTTTTTCTGATGGTAGTAAAAGAGAGGGAGGAGGAAAAAGGATACGGGCTATCTTTCTTCTGGAATCAGTTTAGCAATTTCTTCTTCTTCTTTTTTTTCCCTTTTCTTTCATACGCTTACTGATATGATCTGACACTAGCTTGTAGCCACCGGTTGTCCGTACATATTGTGGTAGCTTTTTTGTAACGGATGTATAGTTTTGTTATGTTGCGAATTTCATTCGTTATTGCTGCCGGCTGTTTCCGACTGCTTCTGATCATGAATTGTAAAATTTTTGCTATTAAAAGCTTTACGTATTTCTGGATTATGTGAATAATGTACTGGTTTTTTGATGATTTCGATGGCATAGCGTTGAATTTGAAGTGAAAGCAGCAATAGGCTAGTTCTTTTAAAACCGGCATTATCCCTCTCTTTTCTCAATCCATCTATTTCATGCACAGGTAGTATAATTTCTTCATCATCTTGTTTCGGTAATGTGTCTTCAGCAACAGCATATTCTTCCTCTTATTTTGCGTGCATGAAAAAAAAAAATTCGTCAGATACGAAGTGTGCTCTATATTTCTTCCGCCGAAATATTTTTTGTTTGCGTGAAAATAGGGAGGAAAAAAGAAAAAAAAAATGATGATTTGCGCATGTGAAAAAATAAAAAAAAAAAAAGAGAAAAAGAACACGCCCAGTGGGACTCGAACCCACAATCGCTTGATTAGAAGTCAAGCGCCTTATCCATTAGGCCATGGGCGCTCAGTTGTACCAAAGATATTATTAAACCTATACATCATAATCAATGTTCCTTAAAATTAAATTTTCGTGCAGGAAAAAACTTTTAGCTTAGTTTTTCTACAGTTTGCGCATATCGCTAGGCTGGATCTGTCGATTTAAAATGCAACCGAATTTTGTCGATTTGATTAAATTTTGGGTCAATTCGTCGGTTTTTGAACACCATCCGGTAGATTCCAAAGATTTAAGATGCGCTCCAAACGTGAGAGAATTCAGGCTACTGTTGCTCGGTCAACGCACACCTCGACTCGGATTTAATTTGTCATTTAGTAAGCACGAGATGGTTTAGATTCATTAATTTGAAATCCAAAAGAGAATGGCTTGGCACAGGCGTGTTCTCCCTTGAGCTCAAGGAATTTTGACTAGGGACTCCCAACTCTATTATCAGCTTCAAGTTAGATGTGTACTCTATTAACTGGGCTAAGAATCGAAAGCATTACTATGAACAAAAAAAAAAAAGAAAAAAAACAAAGAAAAAAAGAAAGAAAAAGAAAGCATTACTATGAAAGAGATTGTTTTGAGTAAGCATAATCGAGTATTTGCTCAACTTAATTTGCCACCAAACTCAACTCACTAACATGTAGCTGGGAATGTGAGGTTGTTGAACGAACATTTTTTTATTATTATTGTTACTATTATTATTATTATTATTATTATTATTGAGAAAGGTAGTTCGAAGGAAAATAAACTCAGCTATCATAGTTAAAAGAACAAGGCTTCTAATTAAAAAATAAAAAATAAAAAAGCAACAGCAGCGACAACTACTATCTACATTATTTAACCCAAAACCCCATCAAGTGTCGGATGCCCTGTTGGAGAATGGAGATTCTTATTTTTATTTCTAAAAATTATATTATTTCGTTCTAACCAAATAGGCCACCAAATTGCCACAAATGATGTTATATTTTTCTATATTTTTTTTTTTGAGAGATAGATACCATACTATCCGCTTCGTTTTATTTTATTTAGAAATAAATTTAGCTAAAAATATGAATAAATTAGGATTCGAACTTGGATCTCGGATACCAACCATCAAACCTTTTGCTACTTGTTTTAGGAACGGTCGGTTATATATCTCTATGTTAGGTACGTGTGTGATAGGCTGCTGCTAATGTTCTCCACTATAATGTGGTGGCAAAATGGTCCACAATTGTTAAATGGCCTTCTTGTCCTTCTCCTGTGTTTCTTTTTCACTGTCGTAGACAATTATCCTTTAACTTAGCCTGATTTTCTATTTTTAGGCACATCAGAATCTGATGTGCCTAAGTTAATATATAGAAATTAATAACAGTTTCAAATATCGCGAATAAGTTACACAGTGAAATGGATTATTTGCGAAATTATCGATAAATATTTGGAGTGTCCACTATTACCACATTGACATGCCACAGAATCATGAGCATCAATCTATATGAACATTACAAACACAACCAACGAAGAATAAACATCGTTCGCAGCAGCTCGATTAGGAGAACGAATTGCCCCTAATTTTGACCGCTTAAAAAGCCAATGTCTGAAAGAATTAACTCCAAACTCTTCTATATAAGGTTATTTTAACAATAATCTTACAAGTTCGTTCTTTTTTTTTCTCTTGTTCTTTTCGCTTCAGCGGAGAGGATCAGAGACGAAGAGCGAAACCGTTGAGATCAGTCGGTGGTGCGCCAATTTGCGGAGACAATGTATTCACCAACAATAGCATAACTTAAGCTGCCAACTTGGCTCTCAGATCTTTCCTCAGGATTTTGCCCGACGGCGCCTTCGGAATGGCGTCGGTGAAGAACACCTTGCCAATTCTCTTGTAGAAGATCACCTGCAGAGAGAGAGAGGAGTTTTTGTAAGTAAATAATTCAACAATTTTACGGAAATTTGATTCAAATCACACTATACTAGCAGATTAAATATAAGGCTAATCCCGGAGATGAATACTAATTTGCTCTTTACGCAAGGAAATTAATCCAGTGATAATCAACAAACTAGGTAAATTAAGGAAAGAATGTTTTGCAGTGATGGATCAAAGACCAAGTTTCATTCGGATCTAGATTATAGGAGAATATGTCTGGTCCTAATGATCTTATTTCGATTTCAATTACGAATTGATTTAAGGTGTTTTTGAGTCAAATTTCAATTAGTATTCATTTTTCTCTATTTGGCACAATTTAATGGGCAATACAATTAGTTTATTAACTTGTATCAAAATACGTCACCAAAATCCTTATCCCGTTATAAATTTTAATCCTTTAAATTTTTTTAAAAAAGATTAACTATCTCTTTTTTTAATGCTATAGAGTTATCTTTTCATGGTGTTTTCAAAGCTTATTAGCTTCGAGGTCATTTTCGAATTTCTTAATCCTACCAAACTTAAAATTTCACCTAAAATTTCACCTTCCACAATCCCCAATCACGTTTATTAGGTTAACTGTCCTTTTCTGCTGTTAGTGACTCTTTTGGCATGATATCCAAACCCAATTTTGTGATGCAAATGTTTTTGCAACCAAATGGAAAAAAAAGGGATCATAATGCGACTTTTTCAATACAAAGGAAACAAAGCAAAAGACATCAGAAAAGGACATAAAGCTTGGAATTTTATGTACCTGCTGCGAGACGTATTTTTTGATCTCATCCTCCGTAATTTCGGAATCCTTGGTCCGGACAACGAATGCAACAGGAACTTCCCCAGCAAGTTCATCTTTCATACTGCGGAAACAAATAAAATATTAGTACAAAAGCATACGATATAAATAGGAATATCGAATACAGAATAGGTAATTGATAGAGATTTAAACCCATAAAATAGCGCGCGTATATCATCTTTTCCATCAAATCAATCTGATAGAGTATACCGCTCACGGAGTGGGTGTAGGAAGTTCGAATACTTACGGAACAACCGCGGCGTCGGCGATGCTCGGGTGTGTAATGAGCAGGGCTTCGAGCTCGGCCGGCGGAACTTGGAACCCTTTGTACTTGATTATCTCCTTAAGCCTGTCGACGATGAAGATCTCATCATCGTCGTCAACGAAACCGATGTCTCCAGTGTGGAGCCATCCTTCCTTGTCTATGGTGTTCTTTGTGGCCTCAGGGTCATTGAGATAGCCTGAAATGTTTTTAAAAATTGTAACACTTATGTTAGATTCTCAGACTATGTCATGTGCCCCAACCAATAGTAAACAAGTCAACCAGATATTAGTAAAGCAGAAGAAGTTCCCATGTCCAATCCAAACCCAACCAAGTTTTTTAAAAGAAAGATAATATATTGTCCGCTTCGTTTATTATGTTAAAAAAAATAAATTTAACTGAAATTTTGAATTTGAAACGTTGATACTAACTATTAAATTTTTTGTCAGTTGCACTAGAGTCGACGATCGAGTGATCTGATTGGGCTTGATGTGACAATATAGCCAAGTAAATTGATTCAATTTAGGCCAACCCTAGACTCAACTCAGACCCAACTACCCTCTCTTGGCCCAGTCCAATCATAGTCATTTCGTTTCAATTCAAGTTGATTACGTAAACTACGTTGGCCAATACCAAACTAATTCTCAATATTATTTACCATTTTCATATTAAAATAACTAGCTAAAACAAAGATAATTATTTTTCTCTAAAAACTTAAACAGTCAAAGATATTATTTTTATATATTGTACTCAACAAAATATCACCTAACTTAGAACCTACTGTCCCTAAAACAAGTGGCAAAAGGTTTGATGGTTGGTACCCGAGGTTCCAAGTTCGAATTCTATTTGATTCACATTTTCAGTTAAGTTTATTTCTAAATAAAATAAACAGTGTGCTACCTACCTCTCAAAAAAAAAAAAAAAAAAAAAAAAAAAACCTACTAATTCATCAAATCCAAAATAATTAATCCTAAAATTTTAGTTTCGATAATTTTGCGAGTGTCAATGAAAGGAGCGAAAACCCTAGAAGCTAATTTTGTAGGGTCGCTGTTGTATGACGCACATGGAACGCAGGCACTCTTATAGTTATCAACTAGCAAGCTACACCAAAAATTGTACGCATAATAGGAACTACACCCTCTAATAGCGACATTGTGCCGCATAGAACATCATATACGACGCATGGGAGAAGGCCACGTCAGCAGCTCTGTTTCGTTATTTGTGGAAATTAATGTTTGCTGGGTGGCCAAAATTAAAGGATGCATCTGTTTTGTCCCCTAAATAAAATTTGTGGACCAAACGATGCACTCAAACACAATTGAAAATGAAAGAGAAATCCTTTATAGTTTCCACACGTGATACTAATTAATGTATGAAAAATTTTGGACCTTTATAATTTCAATATATACTAATATTTTTAAGATTTTTAATATTAAAAAAATAATTAATAAGATGAGCAAATCTTACCCATTGAGAGGTTAGAATAGGATATAAATCTATAATTATAGATTATAGATGTACATATAATATTATCTTTTATGTGTGTGTGTGTTTATATATATATATATATAGCAGTAAAAGTGGGCGTGCAACGCATGCTTTGCATTGAAAAATAAATTAAACTTAAAAACTTTATAATCAATCATCTCATTTGTATAACAAATAAAAAGTCAAGGTTGATTTATTAACATAAAAAAATATTTCTGAAAAAAAAAATTGACACATTTAAAATCCTATTCGCTTTATAAATATATATTATATATATAGTAATTATATTTATGTCAATTCAAATGAAAGGCCCACATTTCACGGATTCTAAAGCAGTGGTGATCAACAAAATAATCAAACTTCGTATCATTTATAAGAAGACTAAGCCAAACTCATCAATCCGAACTCTGTGAGAGCTCGGTGAGGGTTAATTTTGGAAAGAGAAAAGTAGACCTACCAAACTCCCGGATGTATAAATTTCATACAATCATACACGTGGCGGCTTTTTATTGGTTGGATTTCCGTACATTCAAATTGTACGAAGTTGCAACAACTCAGGTTGTATGGGATCCGCGCCCAATCGGCTGCGCAAGATAGAGGATCGGGGGTGCCCTGCTATTTTGTCGTGAACTCTGGAAGTAGTGGCGCATACGTTCACAACTCACTACCTTATTTAATATATATATATATATATATATATATATTTTTTTTTTTAATTGCTCTCATTTAACTACTCCTGTTATTAGGCATGTGAAAGGGTGGAACAATCCTATGCTTATACATTTATTTTATTATTGTTATAAAGAATGTAATTTACTGGTTACATATATTTATTTTTGTCTCACATATGCATTTTCACAGAATATTGTAAAATTTAAAGTGTTTTCTCCGGGAATAACGAAAAAAAGAAAAGAAAAAAGTACTACCACGAGCTTTTCATAATATTATTTTTACAGATCGTTAGCATACATAATATAAAAGCATAAAGGTGTTGATCAATTTATGTTCACAATTTAAAACACGCGTGTGATGTGACCAACAACGGATCAATTTAAAGTATGTACTTTTCTCCCCCCCCCCCTCCCCCCTCTAATGTTTTGGCTTTGGCTCGATCCAATTAGCAACGATTAGAATACGCTAAGGAAAATGTGTGGAATGCAAAGTACAAAATAAAAAGAAAATTAGGCAGGGATTAAACTGTATATGTGGTCCAACACAAGATAGTTAGGTGGGGAAAGATCATGGAATCTAAAACTAAGTAATGCTTTCGCTATTTGACTTCATTTTCCCTACCAAATTGCCAACTAATGCAGGGTTAGTTGTTGTCCATAAGGAGTCGGTGTTGGATGGTGGAAGTCCAACGACTCCTTGGTGTAAACATGCTTGCATGTGACATAAAAAAAATAATAATAAGATAAAATAATTTTATAATATCTCGGGAAAAAATAATTTTTCTTAGAAGCAGGGGTTTGGTGGAGCAGCCACCTACCAAGTCCATACACTTTTTCTACACACGTCCTGTAATATTCATAACTTAAAAAATACATAAATATGCATAAATGCTCCTTATAGAGGGGCCTAATGGTTGGGCCCAAAATCCGACGCATTAAATCGGGTTCCTGGTGTTCGTATAAAATTCATAATTTTTATCTACTATATATATTTTCGAGTCCAATTATGGTACTTGTAAAAATACCAAGCACTTGGTGCTTGTAAGTTTATTACTATTAAATTTATTTCTCGGATTATTTTCAACCATTAAATTATACTATTCAACCAACCATCCACTCAACCCTAGAGAACCCACATTATCCTAACCGCATTTTTCTTAATCCAATGGCTAAAAATCTACAAGCACCAATAATTTGGTACTTTTAAAAATATAGAAGTTTAATTCTATATTTTCTCTCTATTTATATAAAACTGATTAACTAGGAAGTAATTAATGCTGTGTTGAGTTACGTAAAGGCATATTTTTACGCTAATCTTTTAATTAAAGATATATATATATATCGCCCGGTTTGAATAGTCTAACGGGTTAGCGGGTTCAACATTTACGCGGAAAAAACTGTTGCTGTAGGTTGAAAAGGATCTAATTAACGGGGTTTCCTGACATGTCTCAGACTCTGGACAACGGAAGGTTTATTTATGGAAAGAAAAAAGCTTCTATTTTTTTTCCTTCCAAGTTCACAGCACCTAATAATAAATGCTCTTAATTCCGAGCATTTTTGCATAAGAGCCCCATCCATCGGCCAATGCGTGGGCCCATGATCTATGTGCTCGTCAAATGCAGAGCACGGAGCGGGTGCTCCCAATTTGGAGATGTACAGCATGACTCTGGCCGATCATCATAATCAATTACTCTCCGGCATGAATTTAATAGAAGATTATCGTTTATAATTTTCCGTTATCTTTGGTATACAGGATCTGGTACATAAACATAAATCTCTTACATGTGCGTTCCAATTTTGAATCTTGGTCCACAGTGCAAAATGAGGGGCATTTCATATGAAAATGTTTTTTTTTTTTTTTTTTTTTTNGCGTCGGAGCTTCCTCGGCGATCTTTTGATGGCGATTCCTTCCGTTTCTTAAGCTTGTATCGCTTCTCAAATTTTTCAATTTTTTGGTTTTTTTTAAAAAAAAAAATAAATTGAGATCAGATCTGATCTGACCCGGTCCGACTGTCCTAAAGTCAATCAGTGCAGCTAAAACAACTGATGTCAACCGACTCCTTGTGGGTGGGTGACAGATGATAAGATCCCAACCATTATAACTAATACTGTAACGATTTTCGAGGAGTAAACTAAATATAAACGCAATCTATTTAATTGCAACTACAAATGACCTTAAAAATTAGGGAAAACTTCAAAAGCCTCTCCCGTAGTTTCGCACTTTTTCATATTAGTATTTTGTAGTTTACAATGTATTAAATTAGTACCATGTGGTTTCTTACTTTATCACTTTAGTGCCCTGTGGTTTAAAGTGTATCAAGTTAGTACTCTGTGGTTTTATTTTTGTATCAAGTTAGTACCTGTAGTTTTTAAATCACAGAATTGTAAAGTGATAAAGTGCGAAACCACATGATACTAAAGTGATAAAGTGCGAAATCACAGGATACTAACTTGATATATTTTAAACCACTGGGTACTAAAGTGAAAAAGTGCAAAACCATATGGTACTAACTTGATACACTTTAAATCACAGGGTACTAAAATTAGAAAAATGAAATCATATGGGGGGTTTTTGAAGTTTTTCCTGAAAATTAATGAAATAGAAGGGAGGAGTTTTAAAGTCAATTACCTTTCATGATCTGCTCTCCCCTGATGCAGATCTCACCAGGCTTGTTGCGGCCAAGGGACGCACCGGTGTCTGGATCGACGATCTTCAGCTCAGCGTTCCTCACGACAGTCCCGCACGAGCCCGACTTCACCGCGAATGGCTCCTTCGCAAATGCCAGGCACATCGATAGCACCGGCCCTGCCTCAGTCATACCATAGCCCTGTCGACGGTAATATGTTCGCGGTCATGTTTTAGAATTTAGATTATATATATATATATATATATGAGGCAAATTTAGAAATAAAAAAGAATTGGCGGAATTAATGTCATTTGTGGGAACAGTTTCTCTTTTTGAGATGTGAGATGTTTGTGATAAAAAAGTGTTAAAAATGCATCCTTTATCAGAACCTAATTGCTCAAGTAAATATTGCAGCTTTTCGCTTTTTGAACAGAGGATAGAGGCTTGGCCTACTCCCACTGTAACTAGAAGGAGAAAACATTACCTGGACCTGGTCCACGGTGAACCAGTTTACTGAACTCATTTTGACTCCTTTATTTTTCAGAGGCTACTGGATGTTTAGGTAAAAGAAATTTTAAAATGATTTATAATTTTTTTTATTTCTAAACTACTTAAAGGTTGTAAATCATATCTTATAAACTTAAATTTAGAATTTTAAATTTTCGAGAAGAAACAAAAATATTGGGCCAATTTGACTGATTTGGTGTACCAGTTCCACCCAATAATTTCTCAACTGAAAAAACAAGCGGGCCATTAAGTTACCGCACTCGTATGCACTGTATTCTTCTGCCCCTTCTAATCAGTTGACCAAGAAAGGTCAACATGCCCGAGCGCGTTCGAGCATGAAAAAAAATTAAAAAAAAAGAACATGAAGGCGAAAAAAATCGATTTCATAAAAACCAAAAAAAAAAGAAGAAGAAGAAATTCCGCTTCCCCATATTCGCAGCCGAATTTTCTACGGTACCATATGTACGCCTACCAGACTCTTCGGTACACTAGTAGAGAAAACAACCGCACAGCGACTACAGGCCCCAGGATCGGAAGCTATCATCTACTACGCAGAGGACCACGAGGTCCACGACTCTTCCTACTTCAATTTCGCCACAGTTTCCAAGTCGCAAAAAAAAAACAAAAAAAAGCCCAAAATTTAATTAAATGGGAAAAGAAGCGTAATTCGCATCCTACGCTGATCTTTTTTTAATGTTTACGTCTCTGAACTTTGATACGTAATAATGCAATGGAAGTTATGACTTGCAATATGATCATAAGGAGTTTAAGAAAATGAAAGCTTAGGATCTAATTACGCAAAAGGTAGCTGCAGTAGTTACGGTATTGGAATTAGCTAGCTAAAGGAACTGATTAACCAATATTGCTAATCTTGTTTTTTAAGAAAATTAAATTAATTACCTGGCCGAGGAAGGCATTGGGGATCTTGGCCCGGAAGGCGTCCTGGATGTCTTTCCCCATGGGGGCGGCGCCGGACATGACGATCCGGATCGAGGACAGGTCGTAGGCATCGACGAGGGGGCTCTTCGCGATCTCTACGACGATCGGCGGCACGAACGGCGCGATCGTCACCCGGAACCTCTGCACCAGCTCCATCATCGCCACCATGTCGAACTTCTTCATGATCAGTATCGCCGCTCCGACGCGTAGGCCGCAGAGGAGCACCGAGTTTAGGGAGTAGATGTGGAAGAGCGGGAGCACGCAGAGGATCACGTCGTCCTTGTGGAAGTAGAGATTGGGGTTTTCCCCGTCCACCTGCTGGGCCACGCTCGTGGCGAGGCTCCGGTGCGTGAGCATCACCCCCTTGGGGAGCCCCGTAGTGCCCGAGGAGTAGGGGAGCGCCACCACATCGTCGGGGTGGATCTCCACCTCCGGGAGCTCGGATTCGTCGGAGTCGGCTAGGAGGTCGGAGAAGTGGACGAAACCCTCGGATCGGACGTCGATCGTGACGACCGTGATCCCGCGCTCGGCGGCGAATTCGCGGACCTTCTCGACCGCGCACGCCTCGGTCACGATCAGCCGCGCGCCCGCGGCCGTGGCCTGCTTGTGGATCTCGGCGGGGGTGTAGAAGGGGTTGGCGGTGGTGGCGACGGCGCCGAGCAGCGACGCGCCGAGGAAGGCGTAGACGAACTCGGGGGAGTTGCGGAGGAGGTTCATGATCACGTCGCCCTGGCGCACGCCAAGGCGCCGGAGCCCCGCGGCGGCGCGGCGCGAGGTGCGGTCGACCTCGGCGTAGGTGTGGATCGCCCCCGTGGCGCCGTCGATGAGGCAGGGGCGATCCGCGAACTCCGCGATGTGCTCGAAGCAGTAGTCGTGGAGGGGGAGGTGGCTCGAGATCGCGATGTCCGGGAGCTTCGATCGGAAGATCGTCTCCTCCGACGGCGTCTGGACCGACCCCATCCCGGCGGACCTCGGCGGCGGCGGCGGAGGCGGCGGTGGAGGAGGATGAGGAGAGGAGATCGATCGATGAGGTTAGGGTTTCCTCTCACTTCTCAGCTCCCTTTCTCTCTCTCTGTGCGTGTGCGTGTGTGTGTCTAAGTTTCTCTCCTCTCCCTGAGGGAACGAAATGTGGGAGGAAGGAAGGTAATATACGGGTGAGGGGTTGGACAGTTGGTGGAGGGGACTCCTATGGTAATTTCAAATTCTTCGGGGTAAATTTGGAATTCGGAAAATTTTATGGGGTTGGTGAGAGGGGAGCGAGGATGAATTTGGTGGGGGAGGGTGGAAAATTTGACCCTCGACGAATAGAACCAATAATAACGCGCCACGTGTGCACAGACCGAGTCTCTTTACACGCGCGCACTCAAAGGTGCGGTTCGGTGCGGTTCGGACACTTTTCCGGTTCTCACCTACTCCGGACCCGAACCGGTGGTCCGGTTCAACAGCGGTTGACGTGACGTCATGGAGGCGTCACCCGGTTTGCGGTTGGGTTTACGGTCCAGTTCGAGGAGTTGCGAAGCCTCGCGAGCGGTTCGGGTTCCTAGCCGTAGGATTTGGTTGGTGTAGAGATCATACGGATGAGGATGTAGCCATAGGATTCGGTAGGTGTAAAGATCCTAAGACTCAATATAGATTTTTAGATGAATTAAAGTACAGATAAAATTTATTTTTTTTCGCTATTTATTTTTAAGATATAAAAATTAAAATTCTTTATTATTAAATGTTTTTTTATTAATTAATTTTAGCTTTTAACTTGAATAGTCGATGAAACTAATTATAATATTTTGAAAAACTTAAGTTTTTACTAAAATAAATTTATGGTAAACCACACAATATTAAAAATCATTTCACTGCTCTTAATTTATTCTGGTGGAAACAATCGCACCCTCAGCGGATAGTTTAGGTCCAACCTACCACGAAATATGTTGACCACGGAGAAGCGTGTTGAGGAACATTGACACGTGGCATCTCCCGTATGGTCCACTGGACGTTTTCTGTAATTGCCGACACGACAGGAGACCTGGACCCGGTTCACCACGTCACAAGTGGATCGTCAAATCAACCCCATCTCTCTCACTAATATATAAATAAAATACTTTTTTTTTTCTTTTTTGCGGATTTAAAAAAAAAGGGAATTGAGATGACCGGCAAACGAAAAATTCTAGAATGCAACGAGTATATTGGTGACGTAACGTAACAAATCAATCAAAAAATTTCTTTAATCATAAAAAAATATTTTTATTGTATGTAGTTTTTTTTGAAAAAAAAAAAATAATTGATTTGTTATTGATGATGTAGTGCAAATGTGATGGTGTAGAATTCCTCACCGGCGAACAATTTGTGTTGTTCAAGAATGATGTGGCGCACCAGGTCCGTGATATAAATATACGCGACCAGGACTGATTCTATTAATTGCATTACGCAGCACTTTTGACGAGCAACATTTTTGGAACTATGCGCTATGTTTGATTAGAGAACTAAATTGTTTAAGAATAATTTTTATTATTCTTAAGAACAGAAGATATTTTAAAATAAACTAAAATAAGTTCTAAATTATATTTGGATGTTTATTTGTTTATTTCTAGCATATTCCTATATTGTTTTTTGAATGTTTATATTGAAATATGGTATTGAATTAATAAAAATTAAATAAAATGACAATTATGCTCTTGAATATAAAAATAAAATATAATTTACTATATGAAAATAGAAATAGAATTAATATATAATAGTATAATAATATAGCAGTAAAAATATACTTCCAATTTTATGTTTAAAACTAATTAAAATTAAATATAAATATATAATTTTAAATATAGAAGAGCATATTATTTCACAAATTTGGTATGTTTACAAATCATCTTAGAAATATTAATTTAGTAGCATAAAATTTGAGCATTCATTTGATTTATTTGAAATTAATTAAAATAAAGTATAAAGAGAATGAAAGGACATAATTAAAAAAAAAAAAAGACAAAATTTTTTGTTCTAATTTGTTCTCCATGTAAAGGGAGGGAAACTGGGCTCAACGGGTTATTCAGAAATAACTCGTTAAGCCCAGAACAAGGGGGATGTTCCATTTTACATTGTGTTTGGAGGAATAAAGGCGAATATCCAGCCTTGTTCTAAAAAAAAAAAATAAATAAAAAGGTTTTAACACTCTTGCATTTGCTAATTTCCAAATACGAACTAAAAGCTAATCTAATTGTCCTAGTAAAAATAGGGGAAACTTCAAATATCCCATTTTGGTTTCGCACTTTTTCATATTAGTACTCTGTGATTTAAAATGTATTAAGTTAGTATTCTATGGTTTCGCACTTTCTCACTTTAGTACCCTGTGGTTTCAAGTGTATCAAGTTAGTACTCTAAAGAGAAAATTGAAACCACAGAGTACTAATTTTATACAAAACTAAAACCACAGGGTACTAACTTGATACACTTGAAACCACAGGGTACTAAAGTGAGAAAGTGCGAAACCATAAGGTACTAACTTAATACACTTGAAATCACATGGTACTAAAGTTAGAAAGTGCGAAACTATAGGGTACTAACTTGATACACTTTAAACCACATGGTACTAGCTTGATACACTTTAAACTACAGGTACTAAAATAAAAAAGTGTGAAACCACAGGGGGATATTTGAAGTTTCCCTAAAAAATATTATCAATGATTTTTACACTACTCTTTATTATTATATTCTTAAAATACTTTACAGAAATTCTTGACTTTTGAGAGTTGCCAAAGGCCGGGAATATGGTAAAGAAATTGACTAAATTTTTAGCGAGAATAAGTCGCCGTCCACGTTTTAGGGAGGAATGATAAAGGTGAGCGAGTAGCTAATTCCAATCACATATTAGCTTAATTGTGAATTAGGCAAATCATAATGAAAGATGTAAGAAAACGACATTTTTAACATTTATATTTATATATACTTTAAGACTAGTGGGGTGCCAATCATAATAGATTTTTGAACAAGTCATCCTATAGCTGCTTCAAGCTTGTTGAAATTTAATTATGTATTTCATATATAAATAAACAATAATTTGGACAATACTTGCAGTGTTTGGTTAGGAGATAGGAATAGGGATAGTCCCTTATCCCCCATTTATATCCAAACACTAATTTTTATCCGAGAACAGCAGCTCTCGGTTATCTATAATAACCGGTTATAACTATTCCCACCAACACTTTCATTTTCTGTATAAAACTATCTAATAGTTTTCTTATTCCATATTATCTATCCAAACGTTATTTTTCTTATCCCCAGAAACAACCTAATTTTTATTCAAATACTTTTTTTCTTATCCCCATATTTGTACCTATCCCTGTAATAGCTAGTTCTTATTTATACCCGAACCAAACGGTACCAAATATAAGTCAACCTTACTCCAAATTCTGGGTGAGTGACAACTAAGCAAACTTAATTAATTTTTTCCTTCGAGTATAACATGTCGAAAATTAATACACTATTAATTGCATTAGGCAGCACTTTTGACAAGCAACATTTTTCGAACCATACGCTATGTTTAATTAGAGAACTAAATTTTTTGAGAATAATTTTTATTGTTCTTAAGAACAAAAAATATTTTAAAATAAATTAAAATAAGTTCTAAATTATATTTGGATGTTTATTTGTTTATTTCTAGCATATTTCTATATTGTTTTTTGAATGTTTATATTGAAATAAGGTATTGAATTAATAAAAATTAAATAAAATGACAATTATGCTCTTGAATATAATAATAAAATATAATTTAATATATGAAAATAGAAATAGAATTAATATATAATAGTATAATAATATAGCAGTAAAAATATACTTTCAATTTTCTGTTTAAAACTAATTAAAATTAAATATAAATATATAATTTTAAATATAGAAGAGCATATTATTTCACAAATTTGGTATGTTTACAAATCATCATAGAAATATTAATTTAGTAGCATAAAATTTGAGCATTCATTTGATTTATTTGAAATTAATTAAAATAAAGTATAAAGAGAATGAAAGGACATAATTAAAAAAAAAAAAGACAAAATTTTTTGTTCTAATTTGTTCTCCATGTAAAGAAGAACTGGGTTTAACGGGTTATTCGGAAATAACTCGTTAAGCCCAGAACAAGGGGGATGTTCTATTTTACATTGTGTTTGGAGGGATAAAGAGGAATATTCAGTCTTGTTCTGAAATATCCCTCCAACCAAATGCAGCCTATATATATAGAGTAGTTATTTGTAGTTGTAGCAATACTAAACTGAAAAAAAAAAAAAAAATTATAAAAAGGTTTTAACACTCTTGCATTTGCTAATTTCCAAATACAAACTAAAAGCTAATCTAATTGTCCTAGTAAAAAATAGGGAAAACTTCAAATATTCCATTGTGGTTTCGCACTTTTTCACATTAGTACCTTGTGATTTAAAATGTATTAAGTTAGTACTCTATGGTTTCGCACTTTCTCACTTTAGTATCTTGTGGTTTCAAGTATATCAAGTTAGTACCTTAAAGAGAAAATTGAAACCACAGAGTACTAACTTTATACAAAAATGAAACCACAGGATACTAACTTGATACACTTGAAACCACATGGTACTAAAGTAAGAAAATGTAAAACCACAAGATACTAACTTGATACACTTGAAACCACATGGTACGAAAGTTAGAAAGTGCGAAACTATAGGGTACTAACTTGGTACACTTTAAACCATATGGTACTAGCTCGATATACTTTAAACCATGGGGTACTAAAGTGAAAAAGTGTGAAACCACAGAAGGATATTTGAAGTTTCCCTAAAAAATATTATCAATGATTTTTACACTACTCTTTATTATTATATTCTTAAAATACTTTACAGAAATTCTTGATTTTTGAGAGTTGCCGAAGGCCAGGAATATGGTAAAGAAATTGACTAAATTGTTAGCGAGAATAAGTCGCCGTCCACGTTTTAGGGAGGAATGATAAAGGTGAGCGAGTAGCTAATTCCAACCACATGTTAGCTTAAGGGTGAATTAGGTAAATCATAATGAAAGATGTACGAAAACGACATTTTTAACATTTATATATACTTTAAGGTTAGTGAGGGTGCCGATCATAATAGATTTTTGAACAAGTCATCGCATAGCTGCTTCAAGCTTGTTGAAATTTAATTATGTATTTTATATATAAATAAACAATAATTTGAACAATACCTGCAGTGTTTGATTAGGGGATAGGAATAGGGATAGATTCTTATCCTCCCATTTATACCCAAACACTAATTTTTTATCTGAGAACAACAGTTCTCGATTATCTATAATAACCGATTATAACTATCCCCACCAACATCTCCATTTTCTATATAAAACTATCTAATATTTTTCTTATTCCATATTATCTATCCAAACGCTATTTTTCTTATCCCCGGGAACAACCTAATTTTCATCTAAACACTTTTTTTTTATCCCCATAATTATACATATCTCTGTAATAGCTAGTTATTACTTATACCCCAACCAAACGATACCATACATAAGTCAACCTTACTCCAAATTCTGGGTGAGTGACAATTAAGCAAACTTAATTAATTTTTTCCTTCGAGTATAACATGTCGAAAATTAATACACTANATTACATAACTACCCCTGCAAACTGCAAAGTGGATATTTGCATATACCCTCCTGTAATGCTGTTTATTTGTGGAAACGCCCTTTTCAGGGGTCTTTATGCATAGATATCCCTCGGTTTTGCATCTACATCCAATGAACAGGATCAAATATTTAAAATTGTGAGGGGGGCAAGCGTAAACACCAATTCTCCTAGCCGTTTGGTTAGGGAATAGGGATAGGAATAGGCCCTTATCCCCCCCTTTATACCCAAACACTAATTTTTTAGCCGAGAATAGTAGTTCTCGGTTATCCCCACCAACATCTCCATTTTTTATACAAAACTATCTAATATTTTTCTTATTCCATATTATCTATCCAAACGCTATTTTTCTTATCCCCGGGAACAAACTTAATTAATTTTTTCCTTCGAGTATAACATGTCGAAAATTAATACACTACTATATATGAATTTTTTAAGAAATTATATAAACTTATTATTTTTTCCCCTTGTTGCATCCCAATTCTCTGGCGCGTAAATATGTAATATAATACATAAATATTCTTTTTAAACACTATGTTATTAGAATAAAGACTAATAACAAAAATCCGCAAAAAAAAAAAGCAAAGTTTTATGTCCTCGGGTGTTTGTTTAGGGCTGTTTGATCCCTCGAAAAAGTGTGAAAAAATTATTTATCTGGAAAATAGTTTTTTAAGAAAAACATCTTTTTTCACCATTTTTGTTTCTTCCAATAAAAAGCAGAAAATAAAAAATACTAATTTTTTTAACTAAAGAAAATTATTTTGGGTTATATATCTTTCAGGAAATCAAAGGCCCCCGATGTAGAGAATTTTCAATTCAAACGAGGGAGAGAGAGAATGATTTTCCCTCGGACTTTTTTTTTTTTTCCCCCCTCCTTTTATCTCCATTTAAATGGAGTGTAGTCACATGAAGGTCTACAATAAGTCTTAATTATTTTAAGCACAACTTTGGAATACGACTTATCAAAACAGGATTGCGTGACATATGTGCCAACGCTGATCATTAGATTCACATAATGCGACAAAAAAGCAAAGTCTATTGATGCAAACTATTTTGTTTTGGTTGTTGTTACCGTATAATTTTTAGGATTAAATACATACAGGTCTCTGCAAATATAGCAAATTACAAATATATTTCTTTAAAGTTCAATTTTTATATAATGTTCCTATAAAAGTTCTAATATTTTCAAATATATTTTTCTGATTTGTTACCATTATAGAACTATTTATATTTTAAGTGAAATGTTAATTTTGTCGGCACAAATATGTACGTCCCTTCAAAAGCTACAATAGTATAATATAAGAGGAGCAAAAATGTCAAGTTCTTTTATAATTAATTAGAGTTAAGTATTTAATTTATAGTTAATTAAAGTTTTCTAACGGATTCTAACGGCAGAAATATATTTGAAAATATTAGAATTTTTACAAAAACAATGTATGAAAATTGAACTTTGCGTGGATAATTTATAATTCATTATTTACAAGGAGCTGCATGAAATTAATCCTAATTTTTATATCATATATTTTTACAATCAGGGTGCTATATATTATTGTGGAGATTAGATCATATTTAACGGAGCCGATCGTCAATTTGGAAGCTCTATCATCGAAAACAACTCGATAGTAAAATGCTCCGTTTACTATCGAGAGTATTCTAGCTCAACTCTATATATATATATATATCTATAAAACTATATGAAGCCAGAATAATTCTTGCCACGTGGCAAGTTATCTTACATTCCCTCCTTGAAAGAACAAAATGAGAAATTTAATGATTAATAACTGATATAAATATATAATCACAATAATAACTATAGTTTAATATATAATTAATATATATAATTAACCCAATATTGTCAATAATCTTTTTGGCTTCCATGATTAGTAACCGGAAGTAATTAGCTTCATGAATCACAATAATAACTATAGTTTAATATATAATTAATACATATAATTAATCCAATATTGTCATATATATAATAATCTTTTTGGCTTCCATGATTAATAATCGAAAGTAATTAACTTCATTCTCTACTTTAAACAAATAAAAATTTCTAAATTAATGCACATTTAATTTGACCGTTTTTTTTTTCTAAGGGTGGAATCTTTAAATAAAGTTATCAATAATATTTTTTTTAGTTTGGCAGTTCATCTAATGGAAATTAAATAAGAAAATTAAATTCATCATTTACTCTTTTCTATATTGTCTTTTCTTTTTCATAGATAACAGTTATAAAAATTTACAATTATAAGCACACTATAAATATTGGCTAGAGTAGAGTGAAAAATTTGTTAGGTTTTTGGTCAATAATATTGTTTCATTTATAATTGGATTATTTACAAGGAGTGCAATGAAAATTAGTCTAATTTTTATAATATAATTTTTCAATCAGGAGGGTTGCTATTATTATTGGTGGAGATTTGATATTTTCCGGGCCGATGGTAAACTTCGGAAAGTCTTATCAAGAAACATTGATATGAAATGCTAGTGCCGTTACTTCGAGAGTAATTCTAGCTTCATTCTATATATAATATAGTATATCTATAACTATATAGGCGAATTAATGTTTGCGGAGGGTGGGAAGTTATATTACATCCTCTTGACGCCAAGAAGATGAGAAATTTATTGATTAATATGCTATACAAGTATAATCAATACATAATAGTTTGTAAATATATATTAATATATAAATCTTCAACGAGGTCATAATCTTTTTTGGTTTCATGATTAGTAGATATTAGTTCACTGAGATACATATCTATAGTTTTAATATATAATTAATACTATAATTAATCAATTTGGTCATGATATATAATATTTTTATGGGGCTTCGCATGATTGTTATATCACAGTAATTTATTCTCTATGTTAAAAATTAATTTATAAATTAATCACATTTTATTTGACCAAGTTTTTTTTTTGTTCTAAGGGTGGTCTTTATAAGTTTATATATAGTATTTTTTTTAAGTTTGGCAGTTTCATTCTAATGGAATTACATGAAAATTTAATCATCATTTATACCTTTTCTATTGTCTTTTCTATATTTCATAGATAGCAGTTATAAATTTAACAATATAGGCATATAATATTGGCCTAGAAGTAGAGTGAAACATTGTGTGTAGTTTTTTTGGTCAATAATAATTGTTTCTTGATCTTGGCTTTTTACAATTAGATTACCTTATTCTATCTTTTTTTCTTTGTATGCATTCATAGGTCTCAGTGTTTTTTTTTTTGTAGCTAATTCACTAATTTCTTTCATGGGAAAAAGTAGATTTATATGATCAAATATTAAGTATATTCATTTGATTAAGATAGGATGATCAATTTAAAATTAGTGTAGTTAACCAATTGTTATTTTTTTCTTCATATTTTTCTATTAATTTTTAATAACAACAAGCACCAAGATTTGATATGTTCATCTATAGATTTTATTTCATTTTGATATAAGTACATATAATAAATTTATATAGGCATGAAAATATCCCTGTAGTCATATTTGCAACTACATTAGGCTTTTCGGATTGGTATACGAATTGAAAACTTTTTAAATTTGCTAAAAGTACTAAAATTTTTATTAATATTTGTATAATTTAATATTTGAATTTGATAAAATATTATTTTACGGAAGCGGCGCGGACCTAACATAGTATATATAATATATAATATAGAGAGAGAGAGAAGAGAGAGTCGGTACTTATACTATTATGTTGAGGGAGTTCCCGTACTATAGGTACATGTTTTCGAAGTTTTCGGCGTTCAATTAACGGATCACGACCGTTAAATGATTAATATTTAAAGTTTTTGAGAGAATAGTTTTTATATTTTTTGAATAGTTTTTACTTGTATGTAAAACAATTTCAAATTGTCATAATTTCATGGTGTATTTATGGACGAGTGTGGGGTTTAAACGTAGTAGAAGGTATAAAGTTTACTTCAAATTGTTGGATAGAAAATTTAACATAATAGATTCAAGGCTAACATTCCTGTCCTTGATTTAAAAGTCCTATGTAAGTTTAAATAGTGGATCCCACAAACCGTTATTTTGACATAAATTGTATTTCTAGTAAATGAATAGTGAAAAATATAAATTTATTTTAAAAACTTTCAATACACTACATCAGTGTTTTAACAGGTGGTTGATCTTAATTTGAATGGCCGAAGAATGAAAACTGAAACTAACACATAGTCGGGGCTCCCCAGTACTATAGATAGTTTTGTAGAAAGGTGCTAATTATTATATACATATATAATATATGTATTATTATATACATATATATTAATTGTATATATATTTATTATATATATATTTTATATAATATATATATATTATTATTATAG